>NC_137041.1:18748404-18938404 GCF_032717465.1 Coenobita brevimanus
ATGCGGAACATTCACACAGAAAACGGTTAATTCCTCTGTATGTCAAAAATGGTAACTAGTATTAAAAGATTAGTGTGATCAAGTCTGTTTCTGATGACTTTATAGACTAAATATTTTCTGTAACTTCAATGCAACAGAACTCAGGTATTTTCCATGATAATATATGGTCTATGCCAATTGCGTTGATATATTCTGTTTACTGGCAGGAAGGGATGACTTCCGGGACTATTGTCCTTAGACGCAGGGAGAAAAGAGAGCTACCGATGAGGGAGGTGACATGATAAACTTGTTTGTATATTAATTTTTTTCGAAGTAGGCAAGGTATCTAATTACGAAGCTCGAGAAGAAACAAAACTAAATTGGTTGCCTATAGCCAAATCTGTCACCATTTCATTTTCACACCGGCGGTCGAATAAAAAATATTACCTTGCTAGGTCCGATAACTTACATTTTTTATAATACTTTCTGAGGTGTCAGTTTCCTTGTTAATATCACCATTGCATTTTTAATATACAGACTTAGCACTGTTAGATTAATTGTACTTTTAATTTTGTCTTTTTCTTTGGGGGGGGGAGGGGATTACATTGTAGGGAGGAGGGGTGATGACATAAAATATCTTCTCTGACCCAGCGAGACGATAATTATATGGGAAATGTATCATAATGTTCGGATGTAATTTCTTCTGCAAGCTTACATTCATATGCACCAAATAACCAAAAAATATAATCTATCGATCTATTATCTATCTTTAGCCAGATGCCATAAACCCGTAAGAGGTGCCCCTTTGCTTTGAGTTAGCTGTTTGCTTTACGGGAAGGGGAACTGCCCCTCTGCCAACCCACTTGCTGACACGTAGGGAACACGTAGGGATTGGTTATGTGGTTACCACCCAGCACTGTAAATGGTTTCCTGGCTTACATGAAATCATTAGGCTTGTCCTTCAATGTAAAGCCACATGACAAGGAAAGAACAGTAATAAAAAGTGACAGGAAATATGGGAGAAACAGAAAGAGGAGGGCAGACACAGAAACAAAATGATAACGGTGAAAGAAGAAATAGGCAGCACTACATCAAGCGAGCGGATGATGGTCGCCATCACCTACTACTAACAAACTTGATGACCATGCTTAATTATAAAACCCCCATGTTTCCGCATACCATTAGTTATTAAGGCTCTGTCTAGAAGCCCAGAATATTTAAAGTCTATTATGTGATGAAATTACTATGTGGTTCAGTTCATTGGCCAATTTGCCAGTATTTTTTCTTTCTTTCGTGTAACAGGGTTCCTGTTTCTGAATTTTGCTCAAGCACGTTGAAGTGGGTGGAAATGATGATGATGATGGTTATGCACTGCATATATAGGGTACCCCATTAAGTCAAAAGAACACCAACCTTCCTTGGACCACCAGTGTCGACAGTAGTTCCTTATTTCGACAAAAAGATTGGCATGGCTCAAGAATGACTAGAGCAAGAATCATCCACATAAGTACGGCAACAGCAGGTCCCATATCGCCCTCCTCATGTTGTAGGTACCGAGGCTAGGCTACAAGTCCTGAATACTATAGAATAAGATGCGAATCTATGCCCCTATAGCCTAGTTTATTTGATGAAGCCTAGCCTTTTCCACAACTCACATACTGAGTTGTTGTTGCTTGAAACTTGATAAGCCTTTCTTATGACGAAGGAATTATTCTTCTTGGATACTAGTCAAAATTACCATCTAATCTGACTATGCTTCGCCATCAACTAAGCTGATAATGGATTCTGTATCTTTGTCAGGTGAGAAGAAGCACACTGTTGAAACATTACATGAATGAATTAGAAAACACTCATACGATCTGATGAATCAATAAATAATGGAAGCTCCCCACATCAGAAAGGAAAGCACATTAAAGCAATCCTTGCAAATGCTCGTAGTCTACGTAATAAATTTACCGATTTACAGGCACTTGCCTTTACCAAAGATTATGATGTAATTGGAGTAACAGAATCGTGGCTAAATGCTGAGCAGAGAGATTTTCTAGCAGAGTTTAATTTACCAGGCTATCACATTTTCAGTTGTGAAAGGAAGAATTGAGCAGGGGGCGGCGTGTTGTTATATGTTAAATCAGGATTTCATCCAGTCAAAATTACCAAGTCATGTATTGAAAACATCGACACTATTTATATTCAGCTTAGAAATGAATATTGTCATAAAATAACTCTTGGGTTAATTTATCATCCACCTGGTCAGCCACTCAACATCGATAATGAAATCTACAGTCAAATTGCCGAACTATCTTGTATGCAAAGCACTGTAGTATTTGGTGACTTTAATTTACCAGTTCCAAAATGGGGAGAAGCCCTATCCCCACACACAGGGTCAGACCTATATACAAATTTGCAAGAAATTTCTTTGTATCAATTTGTAAATTATCCAACACGTGGAGCTAACATCCTAGATCTTGTCTTAGCTACATCAGAAAATGAAGTGAGTAATGTTATTGTAGGAGAAGAATTTAGTGTAAGTGATCATCGTATAATTACATTTAACATTAAATTCAGTGAAGACAGTGTCAAGGCCAGTTGTGAGAAAGTGCCCGACTTTAAGAGACCAAATTTTAAGAAATTTGCTCTCTTAAAGTCTGGCATCCCATTGCCGAAACTGTAGATATCAATGACGCATGAAGTTACTTTACAGAAACTCTCAACAGTGCCATCAAATTATGTATTCCCATGCGCAACAGAAGGTCCGCCAAAAATTCTAAACCCAAATGGTGGAACTCCAACATTAAACATTGTCTAGAAGCAAAAAATCTTGCATATAAGAATTATAATACCACAAAGAGTCAAAGTGATAAAAATGAATACGATGCCCTTCGACGAAAAGCCAAAAAATTAATTAAATGCAGTAAGAAAAATCTTGAGACACATATTGCAAGTATCAGTAAATCAAATCCTAAAGAATTTTTCAATTACATAAGAAGCAAAAAGGTAATAACTCCATCAATCGGTCCCTTAGTCACAGATAATGGAGAACATACTGATGATGAAACTATGATGGGGAAAATTCTTAATACTTTCTTTGCGTCAGTATTTACAACAGAAAATATACATACAATTCCAACTGTTTCCCCCATTCCTATAGAAGAGGGCAACATAATCATTGACATTACAGTCAGTGATTGCGACGTACTGCTTGCAATAAACAGATTGAAAGAGAATAAAGCACCAGGACCAGACAAAATATCACCACGTGTATTGAAGGAACTACAGAATGAAATATCAAAGCCTTTAGCTGAACTTTTTAACTTATCACTTAAGAGCAGTAAGGTGCCACATGGATGGAAGCTTGCTAAGGTAACCCCAATATTCAAAAAGGGCAACAGAGCCCAACCAGAAAACTACCGACCAATTAGTTTAACATCGGTGGTTTGCAAATTGCTTGAAACTATTATCAGAGACAAGTTTGTAAAACACTTAGAAACAAAAGATCTCATAAAAGATTCGCAACATGGTTTTCGTAATAATCGCTCTTGCCTCACGAATCTGCTGGACTTTTTCAATGATATACTGAACATGTATGACGAGACTAAATCTGTTGATGTGGTCTAGCTCGATTTTCAAAAGGCTTTTGATAAAGTTCCACACAAAAGACTCCTTCACAAACTAAAGGCACACGGTTCCAGCAGCAGTGTTCTCGGGTAGGTTGAAGATTGGCTCACCGGACGAAAACAAAGAGTTGTAATAAATGTAAAAGAGTCAGACTCGATAAACGTTACAAGTGGAGTGCCACAGGGTTCAGTGTTAGGTCCTATTCTTTTCTTAATATATGTGAATGATATTGACGAAGGATTGTGTTCTAAGATTTCAAAATTTGCTGATGATACTAAATTAGGTAACAGAGCAGATACAACACTGCAAAGACAGGCAATTCAGAGAGATCTTGATCAACTGTTTAACTGGGCCCAAGTCTGGCAAATGGATTTCAATATTAATAAATGCAAAGTGTTAAACACTGGCAGTAAAAATATAAGAGCAAGTTATAGCATGAATAATGTCCAGCTTGATAGGGTAAACCATGAAAAAGACTTAGGAGTTATAATAACAAATGATTTGAAACCAAGCAAACAATGTACAGAAGCTGTGAAAAAAAATAAAATGATTGGGTTCATAGGCAGAGCATTTGAATATAAATCTGATAATATCATCCTCACTTTGTATAATTCCTTAGTACGCCCGCACTTGGAGTATTGCGTTCAGTTTTGGTCACCGTATTATAAAAAGGATATTGAAAAGCTTGAAAGAGTGCAGCGAAGGATGACAAAGATGATACCTAGATTGAGAAATAAGCCGTACGAGGAACGTTTAGAAGCCCTGAATCTCTTTACCCTAACAAAACGGAGGATACGAGGAGATTTTATTCAAGTATTCACGATATTCAAAGGACATGATAACATGGCTGTCTATAAATACTTCACAGTTGATCACTCGAACTACACTAGAGGCAATGGGCATAAAATAATTGGCAAACGATTCCAGTCACATGAAGCTAATCATTTCTTCTTCAATAGAGTTGTAAATATATGGAATAAGCTGACCTCCAATGTAATAGATTGTAATACAGTACAAACCTTTAAAGGTCGCCTGGATAAGTATTTGGCATCCAACCCCCAGCTTAATATGTTTACTCCTGAATAAAGCACTTGTGTATGTATAATTTTCTGTTTTATTTTATTTTAGTTTTTCAGAGCCTGGATCAATTTATTAAATGCAAATATAGTATATGCACAGACTAGGATATGCACAGATAGCCCTGAGTTAACGGTCACTACTCATACTATCGACCTGTGATGGGCTGTGGATCACTGAGGGTCCCTGTTAGTTACGTGGCCACCATCGGGATTTTTTTTAATGTACCAGGGGTCACTGCTTCAGGAGATGACTTGTTTGCTTGTCCTGCATGGGAAAGTTCCTAGTTTCAGTGGAATGAATGGAGCTGGGGCCTGATTGGCTGCTGCCTACTTTAATAGCGCCAGGCAAGGCTGCCACACCACCCCTGAATATCCATACTGTGCACTGTGCAATTTCCACACTGTGTCCGCAGACGCCCCGTCAACTCAACGTACCCGTACAGCGACATGCATTAGTTATTTATTTATTCGATTACTCATTGTACTTTACTACTTTCTCTTTTAGGTTATTCATACTGGTAGCTTATAGATAATGCATTATAGAATGTAGTTTTCCTTTTCTGTCTTTCCTATGAAATTTCCATGTCAGTTTTTCCATGCTGTGTGGTGGTTTTTCTCACTTTTTCTTGCCAGTTTTGGCTGGAGGGTTTGGAGGTGGGGGGAGCCTTCTTGCTTTACTATCCTTATCCTTCAGTATGTTGAGTTAGATCTTGTAGACACAATCTACTCTGTACCAAACAGCCTCGAAAGGACCATAAGGTCTGTTGCTGTTTGCTTTCCTTTGTACTCCTTTCTACTCCTTAGACTGCACACCTTCATGGCCGTTAAAATATACGAGTATGATTTACTTCTTTATTTCCTCTTTCCTACCTGAGGAATACTTTTACTGTCACTCATAGTCAGTTAATTCTACGGTCTAAATCTTGCACAGTACCAGAACAGAGTGCATACCTCCTCTTTCCTACCGGATGAATATTTTTACTGTCTCACATAGGCAGTTAATTCTAAGGCCTAACTCTTCCCTATTGCTTAGAATTAGAGAGTGCATACCTCCGCCAAAGTCAGTAATCTTCATATATATATATATATATATATATATATATATATATATATAGATATATATATATATATATATATATATATATATATATATGTATTTTTAATGCATGCAGGAGTAGGTGAGAATGAGAGGGCAAAAGGAGTATGTATAGTTGCGAGTAAAAGATGGAAGAAGAGTATATCAGTTGGGTCAAGGATTGTTCGGGTAAGATTGAAAGTTGGAATAAAAATGTGGGCGATTGTGTGCGTGTATGTGCCAACGCAAGATCGTGCAAGCAGAGTGAGAGAAGAGTTCTGGACGAATGTGGAAGTGTGCATGGAAAAGTTTGGAAGGAATGAGAGAGTGTTTTTCATCGGTGATATGAATAGTAAAATAGGGAATGTGAAGGTGGATGGAATAGTTGGTGAGTGGGGTGTGCCTGCTGAGATTGATGAGAATGGCAGTGCGTTAGTGGACATTTGTGCTGGGAGGATTGGTGATAGCCAATACCCTCTTCAAGCACAAAATGATCCAAAGGTATACATGGCAAGTGATGAGAAGGGTGGGTGGTGAAGTGAATGAAAGGAAGGCAATGATTGATTATGTGTGTGTGGATAAAAGGATGCGAAAACGTGTAATGGATGCAAGAGCTTATAGAGGTTGAGGGAGTGGTCTTTCTGACCAATACTTGGTGGTGGCCAGAATCAAGGTCCAATTAGGATGGAGAAATAGAAGCAGGGAAGGACATGAAGAAGGAGTATTTGTAAGGAGAGTGGAAAGGTTACAAGAGGATGAGAAAGGTAGAGTATAAGAGAGAAGTGAAGGAACGATTGGGCAAATATGAATTGGAGCAGATGGGGGACGTGGAAGGTTTGTGCAGGATATTTACAGAAGAAATATGTGCAGCATGTGATGTGGTGTGTGGGATGAAGAGAAGACGGAGGGTTGTGCAAGGAACAGCGTGGTGGAATGAAAAGATTAGACATCCTGTGGCACAAAAGAAGAAAGCATACAATGAATAGATGAGAAATAGGGGCGTGGAAGAAGTTGAGAGGCGGAAGAGAGATTTATATGTAGAAAGAATGAGAGAGGTGAAAAGATTAGTAAGAGAGAGTAAGAAGTGAGTGGATGAGGAACTTGGAAGGAACTTGAGTGTAAAGTGGAGGGACTGTAAGAAAATGTTCTGGAAAGAGGTGAAAAAGAGTAAGACAGGGTGGAAGTAAGTTAGCAGGGGAGTGAAAGATAAAAATGATAGATTACTAGTGGAAAAGGGAGAAAAAGTAAGCAGATGGAGAGAACACTTTAAGGAATTGTTGAACATAGAGGATGGAAGCAATGCTAGTATAAGTGGCTGGGGAATGGCTGGGAGAAGGAGGGAGGTGAGAAGACAGGAAGAAATCAGTAGGATAGAAGTTGTGGAAGCAATGAAGAAAGTTAAAGTGGGGAAAGCCCCAGGAATTGATGGAGTGTGTGGTGAAATGCTGAAGTATGGGGGAGAGATAGTAGTAGAATGGGTGTGGAAAATGTGCAGATTGGCCTGGGAGCAAGGTAGAGTCCCGGAGGATTGGAAGTCAAGTATAATTATTCCCTTGTACAAAGGAAATGGGGAAAAAGAAGTGTGTGGTAATCATAGGGACATCTCTCTTCTTAGTATATTAGGAAAAGTGTATGGTAGGATACTTATTGACAGAGTTAGAGAAAGAACAGAGGAATTAGTTGGAGAAGAACAGGGAGGCTTTAGGAAGGGAAGAGGTTGTCTAGATCAGATATTCATTCTTAGATCTTTAATGGAAAAGTTTCTAGAGAAGGGAAAGAGGTTGTATGCGGCTTTCATGGATTTGGAGAAAGCATATGACAGGGTGGATAGACAAGGATTGTGGAAAGTATTAAGAATATATGGAGTAGATAGGAAGTTGTTGAATGATGTGAGGAGTATGTATGATGGTCCTAAGGCTGCAGTGCGTGTGGATAGTGAACTGAGTGAATTTTTCTCTTTGAAGGTTGGGTTGAAACAGGGATGTGTCATGTCTCCATGATTGTTCAATCTGTACATGGATGGGGTAGTAAAAGAGGTACAAGGTAGGGTAGTGGATGTTGGAGTGGCCGTGGTGAGAGAGGGTAGTGTTTGGAAACTCCCTGTACTGTTGTTTGCATATGATACTGTCTTGTTGAGTGAAGACGAAGGGGAGCTGCAAGGCTTGGTGGATGAGTTTGGGAGAGTGTTTAAGAAACGGAATCTAAAGGTGAATGTAGGGAAGAATAAAGTGATGGTCACTGAGAGAGGTGAAGTCAGTGAATGTACAGCGAGGTTGGATGGTGAGGAATTGGAAAATGTGAGTACCTTTAAGTACTTGGGTAGTGTGATGAGTAAGGATGGAGGTTTGGAGGGTGAAGTGCTTGAAAAGGTACAGCAGGGAAGAAAGGTTGCTGGTTCCTTGAAAGCAGTGATAAGAAGCAGGGAAGTGAGCATGGAAATGAAAAAGTTACTACATGACAGTATTGTGATACCAACTCTAACGTATGGAAGTGAAGCTAGGACGTTGCTGGAACGACACAAGTCAAGAGTGAGAGCAGTGGAAATGAGTTATTTAAGAGGATCCTGTGGAGTCACATGGAGAGACAGGCTGACAAATGAGGATATAAAGGAGCGTTGTGGTGTGGATGTGGAAGTGATAGGAAGCGTTAGGAGGAATACACTGAGGTGGTTTGGCCATGTGTAGAGGATGGAGGGTGAAAGACTGGCGAAGAGAGTGTATGTGAGTGAGGTGGAGGGGGGAAGAGGGAGGGGGAAGCCGAGGATGAGATGGAGGGATGGTGTGGAGAGGTATATGAGAGAAGGGGATGTGCACTGGGAGCAGGGCAGTGAAATGGCCGGGGACAGGGCGACGTGGAGGCGATTTGTTTGTGGCCACCCCGAACGGGATTGAGGCCTCTCGCAATAGATAGATAGATAGGATCCGGATCCACCCCAAAATCTGATCACCTCTTCTTTGACTGACTACTCATCTATCCATCGAATTTCATTGAAATCCATACAAACTTTTTGAGATATATATTTTGTTCACAAGCAGACACTTGTGAATACACAACTTCAATCCACCTTCTTTAGAGGAGGTAAAAATCTTCATTCACCTTTGGATATCTAGGGCCAAGACCACGGTTCATGCAATTGGTGGCTTGTTGAGTGAAGCAGTTCAGTCTATCCAAGCATGTGATGAGAAGGAAGAAGTCTTGTTAAGACTGACTTCTCTTGATAGTGTGGTAAATATCAACAGTAGGAAAGACGTCATGATTTCTCGTCGCATCGAGCTGGCCTAGGGGGTTAATAATTCACTCTTCACTCAACTCGGGTATTTGGCGTTGCCGCTATTTCTGTGGGACGAAAATTCGCATCTTCAAACCCGCTGGTGCTTCCTGTCTTACATTGTATGGCTGTGAGACATGGACACTAAACTGTGACTTAAGCATCAAACTGACTCTTTTGGTATAAAGTTCCGTCACAGGATCACGGGATATCGCTGGTATGACCGGGTATGTAACAAGCGACTACTCCACGGGACTGAGTCGAGGTCTTTTACCAACATAATGCCGGTATGTCTGTGTCAACTATTTTTGTATGACTATGTTGGTCGCTTTCCTGAACACATTGTAACCTCTGGGAGAATTAACCCTGGGTGGAAACCAAGGGGAAGGCCGCAGAACTCATGGCTGGAGTAGGTTGATAGCTCCTGTTGAGAGATATAAACAGGGGAAGAGCCTCTGCCTGGAGATTTGTACGAGGGGCCCTACATGGTTGGAGTAGGAGGGTGGGTAAGGCTATAACCCTCACCGCGTTTGCCACCACATGACGATGATGATGATGATGATCTCTGGACGATCTGGGCTTATAAGCACAAGGAAAAAGTGCCACACCAACTGATTTTTTCTCCCACTAAACCGACAGGTAAACCAATGTGTCCATTCAGGTGATCAGAGAAGTAAATCGTCGTCCAAATATTTATCAATACTTTTTCCGGGAGGATGTAGGTGACATGATACATCTAATATACTATAGCAGTAGCCGTGTGTGTGTGTGTGTGTGTGTGTACGTGTGTGTGTGTATTTTGAGCAACCGAAACTACACATTCAAATCGCACCAAAACTGGCACAGAAATAGCAAAAAATTTGCTGATGTGAAAAACTTTTACTGTATTTAATGAGCGATCACATTATGACCAAATAAACGCCGCTTTTGGCGCCCGGCATAGAATCTCCATAGAATTTTTTGCTCACAGGTACAACTAATGTTATTTGGACTTGCATTCAGACAACTTGGGTTCCATTCCTGAAGCTTCAAATAACACGATCAATTGGTTAGCTGCAAAAAATCCAAGTGACAACGTTACACCAGAACAGCACATAAACGCAAGTGTATAGTTCTATGATAATTCAGTGAGGGAGAATAGGCATCGTATTGTCACTGGCTTAAGGGGCTTTCCCGGACCTCTTCCTTAACAGCTTATTTCAGGATTATCATGTTAATAATATCCTCAGTGTGATTTATGAAATTTTGGGGGGGATTAAAAAGACTTTAAATGATATTTAAAAAATGTAAATCTAGGGTGTAACATTCATGATAAGTCGCTACGACAGAGCTGCAAGAAAGTGTGGTACGCACACGAGAATAAAGGCACAGGTGTCCATCGAGTTTACCTGCCGGCAATTAATGAACAGCTGTTGATGAATCACCGTGACGAATTCAGCAAGTTTATGGTCATGTGTGTGTGCCTGTGTGTGTAGGTGAGAGGAATGGGACTGGCAGATTAACATATTGAATCAGATGACGTCAGATACTATTACATTCCACTCAGTAAAAGCCTCTTCTTGAAAGTGTTTATGAAGCCTGTATGTAATCCAGCCGGAATGTAACAGTGTCCAAAATGAAAGAGAAGTTAGTAAGTGTCGTGTTATGTGAAAAGAAAAGAAAAATATCATGAAAAGGGAATCAGAGAGAGAGAGAGAGAGAGAGAGAAAGAGGTTGACTGTGACAAGGAGGGAACTGGAAATCATTATCATATTCATCACCACCATCACTTTGATCCTTCTTCCACACAGGGATGGGGTGAGGATAGACTTCATGGCTGTTTGCCTAGGGAAGAGTAAAATGTAAGGGATTCCTTATTTTCCACATCCCCTCCCCATTTTCCAAATGAACCCATCCCTACAATGGCCCATTATTAGTTTATTCAAGCAATTTGATCAATGTTAGGAAGGACTTTTTAAATTGGAGGAGTGAGATATTTTCTGATGGAGTTTAAACTCCAGTAATATGCAAATGTTGGTCAACTAATCAGATTTTCTGCAACAAAACAGCTGTAATCCTTAAACTGTAAGGAGTTTTCTGTGAAAGTTTGGTGATTACAGGATACCTAGTCGATTTTATTTATATCGGTAAAGTTGGAGTGTCCCTTCCTAAACGACGGCGCTGTTTACTCAGTATGTTCTTAGATTTAATGAAAAATTATATATGCAGGCCATTCCTTGTATGAAAATACATAACTGTTTCATTGCAATACGTTTGAGTTAGGACAGAGATGCGTCTAGACAGGACCATGGATTTCCACACCAAGTGGTGTTGTTTTAATGTACTACGCCCAAGGGACCACTGCCTAGTAACAGGACCATGAGGCCAAGTGTTATGTACAGGAACTCGTGTCTCGCATGGCACGCTGTTTTGTTACATAGATATATTGGAGTTTACAATTAAGAAGTTAGCAACCACCAAAATGTGGATATTACACGAGAATGATATCTAAATGATAGCCTATGAGTAGATAATTACATTTGTCAGTCAGGGACTGTCCCTGAGGCAGTAGGTCTTTGACTGATGGACACCCAAGGTAGTAATGCTGAAGGTTGTTGGAGTTGGGACGGTCAAATAGTTTGCATGAGCAGTGAGGCACGTCCCCTGCCTCAGAGACTTGCCAGACAGGGCAATATCCCACCTGAAGTCGAGTAGACACAACATTGTGCCTTCGAACCATAAGGCCATGCCGGCGATACATGGGAGGAGATAGACTGAAGTGGTTGTAGTGTTGGATGGACACACTCTGAGTCTGCTCAGTGTTCCTGTGATGAATGTTGGGAGAAGAGCGGCTGAATGTATCTTCTTTTTTATAGCAGAGGATGAAGGATGTAGCATCATCAGGTGGAAGCAGTCCACAGAACTTTTTTGCGAAGAGGTAAACAGTGTCCATTGGCTGCAGTTCTGACATGCGAAGAAATCCACAAAAACTGCATGGTAAGAGAATTTTCATGAGCTGAAACTAAATGCATAAGATGTGCTGAACTAAGCATTGGCATGTGGGTTTTGGAGACAAGATAGTTTGAAGGGCAAACTGAAAGTCGCAGATAACTATATGATGCATTCATCTCTGAGAGAGGAGACTAGCTGCAAACAATAGTCCCAGTAGCTCACACTAGGTTATGCTAGATGAGATCGGTAGTTTGCAGCCAACCCAGCCTCCCTCCAGTGGGTCCAAATTGGGTGAGTAGATGGCACATCGAAGACTCCTATCTTGCTGCAGGGAACCATCGATGTAGAGATGGTGTGTGGCTGGAACTGAGGATGACACTCCTGCAATGGTCTGCAAAACTAGTTGTTTCTGGAGGAGTGGTAGGCCTGCCTTGGTGGTAGGAGAAAAGCAGACTTCAAGATGGAGATAGAACATGATCCACTTCTGGCATGGGAACATTAATATAAAGTCTTTGTAGAGTGGATCAGACTGTATTAACGCAGGTGTGGACACCAGACCGAAGTGGAGGTAGAGGTGCAACGGGGTCAAATGAAGTTCTGATGATGCGAGAATAGTGAGAGGCAAGGTGGAGAGAATGAAGGCATTTGATGCTGAGGTAAGGGACATTGGCGCATATTCTTTAAACAAGGATGGGAAGATTGAGTACAGTTTGCATGTTCACTACTCTAGTGGAAGTAGGACAGCCCACGATGCATTTCATTACTTTGTTCTGAAATTTTTTGGTGGGTTCTAAGGATGTCTTTGGGAGCTGACTGAATGCACAGGAAAGGTAATCGACAACTGACCATATGAGTACGATGTGGGCAGTTCTGGCCACAGGGATAGAGATTCTGTCAGCATTTTTGGTGAGCCACTTGAGGGGAATGAAGCACTATTGCAGCCAGTTTAGGAGGTCTCGGACGATGTGAACAAGTTGACTTCAGGCATGTTTGGGGTAATCCAAACAGATGCACCCGGTTAAAAGTCCTGCCTGCACAGGGGGATGACACTATTTCCTACAGTGAATTCTGGAAACTTTCCTGGGTTGTGGGGAGAGAAGATTCTACTTTTTTCTAGGGAGAAAAAATGACTGGACAAAGCGTTTAAGATCTTCTGCAGAACTGGAGTTAATCCAGATATCGTCGGCATAACAGGTAAAGTGCTTCTGAGAATGTTGGGAAGAAGAGAGAGTAACTAGTGCACAAGGACATTAAAAATAAATGGGCTTCGAACGCGATCTTGTAGAGTGCCGAGTTCAAAGGTCTTGGAGGAGCTACGTGCACCCTTAACCCCTTAACCGCGGGGCGTCACTTTCGTGACGCTTGGGAGCAAGGGATCATACCGCGGGGCGTCGCTTTTGTGATTCTGTGTTATTTTGAATTCACCCAGGCTTTCAAGTGGGGGCTTGTATCATCTATCAGTACTGACAATGTCCAACACTAGTCAGCACTCCTAATCTCATCTGCACTCCTATCCACTGTTGACAATTTAGCCATTTCTCCCCGTTCTTGACTCCCCTCCGTACCCCCCCTTCATTACCCTATCCTCTCGCCTGCCCGGCCATGCTACGCTAAGTAAATCTTCCCTGGAATTTTTCACTGATTTCATCCATTGAAATAAGCCCTATGTCATATTCTTATACCAAATAATATATACAAGAAAGAAATCAGGTAAGTGAGAGTGCCATACACCTGGAATTGGCTAATTATCACCTGACAACACCTCACGTGCACTCGTTCGCTAATTTTCGCTGTTTTTTTCCCCTTGAAATATGCCATATAATCTATTTTCGTAATAAATATACATGTAAGGAGAGAAGGGAGAAGCCTAAGTGATATTTACATTCACCTGGAACTACCTAATTTATAATGTATTGTCTAGATTTCCTGCCAATCATATCAGTGCTACACAAAGTTATTTCAAGATTTAACATCGGTAGCTCTGATTATATATCTCCTAAGTAGGCCTCTAATCTATTTTCGTAATAAATATACATGTAAGGAGGGAAGGGAGAAGCCTAAATGATATTTACATTCACCTGGAACTACCAAATTTATAATGTATTGTCTAGATTTCCTGCCAATCATATCAGTGCTAGACTTAGCTGTTTCAAGAAGTAATATTGGTAACTCTGAATAACCCCTAAAGCAGGCCTCTAGGCTGGCTGGCCTGGCCTCTGCGTTATCAGTGTACTCTCATCTTCCGAAGTGAGAGGACGTATGTTTCATCTTGCTGACTTCAAGGCCTTTTTTCACCCCCATGCAAATGGCTCTGTGACCTTTACCCCCTACTAAACCTCGTGTGGAAAGAGGTAAAGGGCTGACAATTGATAAAAGAGTGACTACGATCTTTCTATTCAGTAAAACAGTGCAAGTGGAATTGTAAATAATGTGTAAATAATGTGTAAACAGCAAGTGAAAGTAATGAATGTAAATATACGTGAACAATGGAAAATAGTTTTATAAGTTATTTCAAGTGACAGTGCACAACACAGTGTAAATAAAATAGAAATGTAAATAACGTAAATAAAATAGAGAACGTAAATAGAAATGTAAATGAGTAGTATTATAAGAATACGAGTATATACCCTAGGAGTAATGAAAGTGAAAGTTTCACTCTAGGATGTCTGAATGCTATGAGTTATGAGAGTGAAGATGAAAGTGACATTCACTCTCAATGCCAGTATACAGGACGAGAAAGTGAATGCTACGTATTTTACTGAAAGAAATTGAATCCCTACAGTGACAATAAACTAATACTACTGAAGGAAACTTATGGATAAAGACTGTAGATATATATAAGTGTTATATAGTAACAGAAATATAAAGTGTGAGGGGTTTTATGAATAACAAATGACAGACTACCATGAGCGAACTAGTGCCAGTGCGACGATCAGACGCGCTCGTAATTTCCATTGCTTTCACAGTGTTTTTTTTTTTGAGTATGGATCCCAAACTACTTAAAAATTGTAGAATAGTGTTTATAGTGTTTGTATCTGGCTGTGGTAATCATATTACGGGTTGTCGGGAAGTGTAAAGTGGAGACTTCGTTACCCTACTTCAGAGGTCTCCACAAGTCCTACGGTAACCGACGAAGGCTCAACAATCATTCCAGGAGAAAGCTGATCGTATGTGCCATAAGCATATGTAATTTTATTATTCTAGGACTAATAACTGATTTTTGGCAAATATTTTTTGAGAGTCTGTCGGAGCTCAAATAACCCCGCGGCACACGCAAGTCATTGGTAAACAAGCCCGCGGTGTAGGGGTTAAAAAGAACACACTAGGTTCTGTCACAGAGGTAATGCCATATCCATCTCAAGAGGCTTCTTTGGACACCAAATTCCACCAGCTGATCGAGGATGATATCTCTTTGCAACATCAAAGGCACTGTTAAGATCAATGAATACTACAATATTGGTGGGGCAGAGGAGGCTAAATAGAAAATTAGTCAGTAATGTGTACTTCTTTGTGGCAGAAAACCACACGGTCTGGGTGTGAGTTTGTCCTCCAGCCAATCATGAGATGGCTAAGGAAGATGCATTCGAGCACCTTGCTGAAGCAGGAAATGAGAGAAATAGGTTTGAATTTGTCAGTACAAAGTTTTGGAATGGGCATAGTTGTGCTGGAGGTCAAAGCATTAGGCATATATCTCTTACCGACACAAAGATTGTAGAGCTGTAGCAGAGGATTGTCAAGTACTTACAGGAGTAAGCGAAGGACAGGGTAAGTGATGCCATCATCGCTGGGGACTGTTGCCTTACTCCTAATGAGAGCACATCACAATTTGTCCTCAGTAATCAGCACGTCATATCTTCATCTGCCTTCAGTAACACACTTATCAGACAGAGAGTGCAGACATTTTGCTGGGAGGAGAGTGCATCTTGAATATGTGCAGGAAGGTTTTGTGCTTGTGCCTGTTCAGGCCATGTGTTGATATGATCTTGCACATTCTCACCTGGAGTGTGGTGGAGAGCGGTGGAGGTCTATTTCCTGACAATCTTATATATTAACCTCTAAAAACCAATTCTATCTGGCTCATCTGCCACTAAAGCCGCAATTCGGGTGTGTTTTTTCGACTTTCACCAAGGGGAAATCAATATGTTCTGGCTAAAGAGGAAGAATTTACACACCTGACAGTGCAATCGGCACTCCCCTAGGCCTAATGGTTACAGCACAAACGAGGGTCAAAGTTGGAAAAAAAAATAGTTACCCCCAAAAAATTTTCGAAAGCCCTCATTGTTTTGATAACTAACTATTTCTATTACTGAAATAGGTCTTTGCAATATCAAATGTCACACCAGGCCCGAGAACAGGTGTTTTGGGGTGTGAGGAGATTACTTGCTTTTGGGAAGATAAAGTACCCTGTGAGAAGGTTTGTAGGTATGGAGGTTGGATAAAACCATCTTTTCTCATCATAGTAGAGCACTTTAGTTTGTTCTTGACCAACCACTATGAAAACAGATGTGTATGTACAGTACGTGTGGGAAGATAAAATTCGATCGGGGAGAAGGCCCACAACGAGTACATTGAACCTTGGGAGATCATTTACGGTAACAACCAATTTGGCTAGTTGAAACAAACAAAATCTATGTGATTTAGCATATCAACCACGCAAGCAGGTGTGTTTGCAGGTGTTGGGAGATGATTCACGTATGGGGAGTAATAGATGTATTGGGGTTGGAGGGATGGTGGAGGGGGGGCTGGGGCGCAGATGCCTGTGGTTGAACATGTTTGCATGTATTGAATAGTATGCAGAGAAGCATTTATTATATTCAGGTACGAAAAGGCACAGGGAAAAAATAACATCGAGGCAATACATATAAAGCACATGAACAGTGAGCAACATTAGTCGTGTCGCGGTTTTGTCTGAAGATTATATGTAACTCGTGAAACATTATGAACCGTCAGTATGACAGACGGTGGAATGTACCAGACGCTTAGCCCGTTAGCTTATGTTTTCAAATTTCATGACACGATTATTGTTGCTTACTGTACATGTGTTGGGGGTGGGGGAGTGGGGGAAGGGAAGCGTGGGGGGGAGGGGAGGCATTGGGGGGGAGAGCAAGCCAAGCTGCATGCTCACTATCACACGATGGTTTATTGGAGGTAGAAGGGTAGTATGGGGCCGAAAGGGATGGAGGGGGTAGGGTAGGTAGGGGTATATAAGGTAGGGGGGGAAGATGGGGAGGCTGGAGAGGATGGAATGGGCCTCGTGGTTGGGGGAGGGATAAACTTCGACTAACAACGTCCTATAGGGGTGGGAGGGTCTTCAGAGAGGGTTATTATGTGACAGATGACGAAACATTCAGGCAATGGGTGGGCCAAGAGGGGGGGTGATTTCCCCTGCCCACAGAGCGGCCGGATCACCCAACCCGAGGCCAGAGGGGTTGGTCCTCATTGGCTTGAAGGGATATACGTCACAATCGGGGAGGAGCAATGTGCAGGCAGTTTTTTACAAGGCGCGCTATATTGATGTCATTTGGCTGAGAAGGCTAGAGTGGTCAACACATACATTGACTTGCTTCGGTATTTAGAGGTTAAATGCCACGTGGATCCAACACTTGTCTGATGATTGATGCTATCTGTGAACTTCAGCCAGGATTTAATACAGATGCATTGATGGAGGGCAATCAGATCGTTGCTTGACACCTGGTACTGCTGCCGGCGGTCAGGTGTTGGTTGCCTCTGAAAAGAGAGACCATCTTCCACCACCTTCCTTTCTGCTTGGAGGATGTGCTGATCATGTGTCTTTTTAACGTGTGGTCTTGAGGTACAGCGACTGTAGAAGTCATGTGTGGAGTTTATCAGGGACGAACATAAGTTGTCAGGTGACTGTAAATCAAATATAGGGAAGAGGTTGGAAATGAATGAGATATACACACAGTAGTGCTTGGTAGGAATGGTAATGTGGGTGCTAGTGTGAGGAAAGGAAGGTACAGCAGGGAGAATAGTAGAGGCTGAGGGCAACATGGTCTGAGAAGAGGGCAGGGATGGAACAGCACCTGACGTGGGACAGCACTAGCCTGATTGTTATGACATAATCAAGAGTACCTCCACAAGGGTGCATGGCATCACCAGTTTTCCAGCAAGTGAGCTAGAAGCGAAGGATGTATTCAAGGAGAGGAAGCCCATTGCCATTTGGAGTAGGAGAGAGTTTACCCACAGCAGGATGTCGGGCATTAAAGTCACCCATGTAGATCATGCCAAGATTTAACAAGGAGATTAATCCTTCCATGGGCAGAATAGATATTATGTAATAAGATCTTACCATCACCCACTGTGACCTCAAAAAGCTGAAAGGTCATATCATCTACAGAGCAACAAAGAAGTTGATGTGGTATGGAGGAATGAATGTAACTAATGAGATCATTTCTGGCGAGGTGAAGTACGAAATGTATCCAGTAAGTGAGGGAGCAGCTTCCCCAGGTAGAGGACGACCAACGAAAGCTTCCTGAATGAATATAATATATGGATGATGAGGACATACATAGCTCCTGAGGGTAGCAAGTTTCGACTGACTTCTGACTTCACAGGCATTCCAAGAGATCACATGAAGCAGCATTCGGTTAGTGATTTTTATGCATAAGTTTCTGGGAGTCAGGTGGGGATGAAGAGGTAGCATGAGCATTGCCTTATGGTGTAGTATGAGAGGGGTCCTTTGTCGGGAGATCACTGATCATCTCATGGTGAGAGAGGATAGCATCCAGCTTCTCTGTGAGGGTGGTGACAATAATGATGATAACCTGACGGGACAGACTCAACCAAAGAAGCGAGTGTGCTTTCGGTGCTGGTGTGCTGACTGACCAAGTAATCGATGCGTGCCTCAAAGGCATCAAAGCACGCCGTAATCACAGTACACCAAGAGATCAGAGAGGCAATGACTTCACGGAGGGCAAGTACTTGTGCTGAATCGGGAGTAGAAGAAGAGACAAATGAGGTGACAACTGTCAGTAGCGGTTGTGGTGGTGGTGGTGGTGGTAGTAGTAACACGGCTCCAGGAGTCACGGCAGGGCTTGAGCATTTGGTACAACCATGCCACACATTGACTCCTGGCTTTAACAACAAGGACATCTCCACTGTGAGGTGTCTGGTACAGGTAAAAGTAGCATTTCCTAAGTGGAAGTAGTAGCAAAACTGGAGAGTGGTGAAGGGGTGCAAAATGGGCAAGTCCGGGAGGCATGGATGGCAGCACACCATGCACACGTCTCCGAGGCAGAGCAGAAGCATGATACATGTCTGATTCCCCAGCATTTGAAGCACCACAACTGTTAGTCCCTCATTCTGCATAGCTCACTGGATGGAAGACAAGGGAGGAAACTGAAACTGACAACGAGAGGAGGAGGGTCTGGGAGACTTCAGATGACAAGTCGATTGATGGGCACCTCAATTTGATGGAAATGATGAGTAGTGTAAATGCCAGAGAGTTCTTTGGCCAAGGAAGGGTCGAAGTAGGTAAGGAACTAACGGTGCCTGTTGACTGAGTCCTGAACATCCAGGAAAAAGGACAGGAACTCACCATCACTCGTGACCCTGTCTATGATGTCCATACGTCGTCTTGAGATGTAGACAGTGCGGAAGGTGACAGGAGACATCTTGACCTCAGCTACCTCTGGATCGGGACAGAATATCTTGGTGACCTCAGATAGCCAGTGAAGCTTCATATCGACAGTCGGGTACTCTTTGAAGAGGAGTATGACGTACTCAGCCCAGGGAGCAAATGCTGGAGGAACTGGTGCAGGCTGAGAAGGTGTCCTCTGAGGAATGAGGTGAGGGAGGATGTGATCAGGAACCTTGCACTGAGAAAAAGTCTCACTGCGCTTGGATGTTTTTGCAACCGGAGACGATCATCTGAAGCATGTTCCATGGGATGTTTGGTGGAGGTGGAATGCTGGGCGATATGATGGGGGCTACAGTTTGAGGCAGCCTGGGATTCACCATGACTGCAGTAAATGTGGACCCCTTGTGTCTGTGAAGGTCAAGCGGGGGCCAAGCTTCCTCTGATGGGACAGCATCATCACTTAGTGCTAGGTCAGTCTCAAGATCAAAGGGGTGGCAGGTCCGGAGTATTCCATATCGACCTATTATGTTAGTACTCAGAGTGCTGGCAACACCATCACCAATGGAGTGCGTATGTTTGGGAAGGGTGGAATTGCCATGACAACACTACACATCATGCTTCTCGCACTACACTTGCACAGACATGAGAACTTCGTTGTTAATATATATATATATATAAAAAAAAGACTAAATCCAAAGATCCTTAAATTCCCAGGTGACATTATACGAAAGACTAGGTCTTACTATAGCTCTCTGACAGGGCTGGAGGGTGGCAACTTCTTAGACCTTTCAGGATTTCGTCAAAATCAGGAGAGTTTTCTCATGGGTTTGCTTACTTGCTGCAAGCGCCATCTATTCCGACACTAAGGGGTCTGCATATATGTTGTACTTGTTAATTTCCTTGACATATTTTACCACTCTAAGTGAATCTCTGAATTTAACACACTGGGTCGACTACGAAAAAACTGTAGTCTCTGTCACACTCAGTGAGACCAACGAAAAAATGAGATAGCGAATGAGTAATATCCTTTGTTGAGGGGACCAAAGGCCAATCTGCAATGAATCTGAGAGAATTATTCTCTATAGCCATCCCACTATAAAAGATATATTTTATGGTTCCATCTGTAAAATATAGAACATAAAATAGAGCACATTTACAGAGAAGCTCTCATCATACAAAACAAAAGATACAAGCACTGAGATGGGCACATTCCTTCATTCACCAGCATTTCTTGAAGGAAAGACATCCTCTTCATGACAAATAAAATGAAAAGAAAATGGTAGCTATACTACAGTATATTTCTGAATCTACATCAGGTTTTTCATGATGTTGCTTCAATATTATTTTCTCAACTTTTTTTTTGTACTTTGCTGATCTTAATGATTCCTATTGGAATTCAGAGCTATTTATTTTGTGTTTACAGTCACGAGCAAGAGTCTTTACCCCTCCCCATCCCTGGCAAGAGAGAAGTCGAAGACAAGGCTGGAGAAACGCCAGAGGAACGAACTCTGCCCATTTCAGTAGTCATAGAATACTTCATGAAACAGCTGTTCATACACATGAATCTGAATACATCTCACACCATTTATGATCGCTCTGTTAATTTTGTGGAAGAAATATATGATTATATGGTATGAAAGTGATGTACTGAATTCTACGAAAGTAGAAAATTAATAGGGTACTGATATGTTAACTTAGTTTAGGGGTAAGTGTTTTGTGGTAAGTGGGTGCGCCCAGTGTCTGTTCACCTGATATAGGGTTACCTTCTAGTGACTAAACACTTAGGCCCAAATACCAGAAAGAGGCATGAGCCCGACTTGGAAGTCGGGCTTGGGACAGGCTCAAGCCTTAGTCATGTTGGGCTCAGCCACC
Source organism: Coenobita brevimanus (assembly GCF_032717465.1). Classification (NCBI taxonomy): domain Eukaryota; kingdom Metazoa; phylum Arthropoda; class Malacostraca; order Decapoda; family Coenobitidae; genus Coenobita; species Coenobita brevimanus. The sequence continues at coordinate 18,769,824 of NC_137041.1, forward strand.
TCGACTTGGTTGTATGCAGAGTTGAGGCTCACGTCTTACCGTGAAAGTCGGCCTAAAGTCGCACACTTGTGGTAGACAAACTATTTTCAAATTAGCCAGTCCCAACGAGGAGTTTAGAACATTAAATTTTGCATATAAGGCAAGATAATCAAAAAGCTACATTAATGGAATTTCATTTATTTACGAATAAATTTTGTAACTTATTCAGCAAAAAAGTGTAAGCATTATCACAGGCTATAGCAATACCTGTATGATATTTAAAAACTAAGATGTGATTTAACAAAGCCTCAGCAATGAAAATATCCACGCTGATGATGACAATGACTAGGTATATGCCAGTTAACACTTTGTAAAAAAATATTTTTTATTATCTTGCCTTATTTGCTAAACTTATTCAAAAGTCGGCACTGTGTTTGACTGATTTGCAAATAGACGATGGTTTGCCCGAAGTCCGTGGCTTGAGCCCGACTTTTAAAATCAGACTTGGGCCTTGACTCAGCATTTGACCGAGTCAAGATGGCTGAGCCTGACTCGAGTAAGCCATGAGCCTGGGCTTAGGACCATTCCATGACTTACATCAAAGTCTGACTCCAGCCATGTTCTGGCATTTGGACCTGAGTGACCAATCAAAAGCTGTCCTGTAACCCTCAGAACTATTTACTTTGCTGGGTGGCCTATGCTGTGTGGGAATCATATAACCCAAAGACATCTGTTCATCTGGTAAGTTCAGGTGTTCCAACCAATAGGGTTATCATTCCAGAGATGCCACTCCCAAGTTCTAGGGTCCCATGAGGGACTAGGAGGATTTGTGGTGGTTTGGCCCCCATTCTGTCCTCCTCCTCTGCTTCGACAGTCTCTGGGGGGTAGACCCAAGGCAAAGACGGCACTGCTCCAGGTCCCCACAGTACCACACAATTACTCTCCACAAATACACCACATCATTGACATATCCAACATTATCCTGGGTGGTGATTTCAACACCAAGGCATCGGCCTGGCATGTCAAGAACCCTGGCACAGAGGGCTGGTACTATAATCCCAAACAGATAATCTTTTCATATTCAGTAATCTCCATCATCATACCCATATCCCACACCAAGCCCTCTTCCTCCCATCATCCCCAGACATCACCTTTTGCTCCCCAAACCTCGCCCCCACAACATCCTGGAGAGTGGTCAAAACCTTTGGCTCTTACCACCTCCCAATCATCATCACTACCAAAACCAGAATCACCCCAGCTGGCCACAAACACACATACACTAATTATAAGAGAGCCAACTGGGAGACATTCACAACAAACAGAACAACATTTTAAAACATTAAACAGTACATCCATCACAAACACCAACACCGCTGTGCACACTTTCAATACAATTATTCAAACTGCAGACAAAAGACACATCCCGAGAGGCAACAGAAAGAGCCACAACCCCAACCTCACACCAGAAATTCAAGGCCTCATCACTCAACGGGACACACTACGACACTTCCCAACACCCCATACACAAGACACTGTACAATAAATACAAGAACTCGACACTCAGATAAACAATAAAGTATCAGAACAGCAAACACTAAATTGGAATAATTATCTCCAAACACTCAGTCACATAACAAACACCAGCAGACTCTACAGAACCCACAAGAGCATCACATTCTTCAACAGCTACACTACACAGTCACACGTTGCCATCACAACAACAGACACCATACCTTCGAACAAACAACAAGCAAACACTCTCATAAATCACTTTTCACATGTCAGCCATCTAAGACCCCATCACGACGACCAACATGTCAACTGACGCAAGAGACAGTTCCCCACAGACCCAGACTTCGCACCTTCCACTTACAACCAGACGAAGCACATCATTAGCAACCATTAATCTGCCTGTGGACCAGACAACATAAGCAATATTTACCTTTAACACCTTGGACCACAAGGCATACAAGCACTCACCAACAACTCAAACAACATAATACCAAACATTTGGAAGCATGGCACTATCATCTATATCCCCAAACTCAACAAAGACCCCACGTTACTTTCCTCACACCACCCCATCACACTCCTCTACTCCCTTCCCGAATGTCACTGAACGACTGGTGTTACAACTAGTTACACCTCACACACCCCTAGCTCCATCACAACACTGTTTTAGGCCACTATACCCCACAAACACTCTTATTACAAACCTTACACAGAGATTTTTTGATGGCATGAATTCAGCTAGGCCACCACACAGAACACTCGTAGTCACACTAGACGTTAGCAAAGCTTTTGATGCCAACCCCATGCCACAACCTCAGAAACAAAATATTCAACACAAACATGAAAAATAACACAAAAAGATGGCTGGCAAACTATTCAGCCTGCAGATGTGCACATGTAACATTAACTGGTCAGTCCTAGAACATCAGGAACTTCACAAATGGCTTCCCCCAACGATCTGTTTTGTCCCCTACTCTCTGTAACCTATACATGCATGACATACCCACACCCCACACACCACAAATACACATATCTTCCTATGCAGACGACATAACACTTACATGTATACACCAAAACGCAGACACAGCTGCACACATCCTCCAACCTTACCTCAACACACTATCCGAATTGTTCACCACAAACAGGCTGAAAATAGCCCCAACCAAATCTACAGTGTCCCTTCTCACAAACTGAACAGCAGAACACAGTCACATTCCACACCTCACCAAAATCAACACTCCCCTCCCCCCCCCACACACACACATACAAAATTCAATGTTATTAAAACAGCACATCACAAACATTAAAGATAAATTAACACCAAGACTCAACACCTTGAGGTCACTTGCTTATGCAACATTTGGACACAACAAAGTAACCACCACAACAGCATACAAACAATATACCGGTATAAGTTCAGTGATGAATTGTGCAAGACCTGCTATGGCTTCTAACCTCACTAAAACACGTTACAACACTCTACAGACCTTACAGAACAAGGCCCTTAAAATAATCACAGGCTGCACAGCTGCTACACCTACAGACCACCTACACCAAGAAACCAAACTCCTCAAAGTCAAGGATCATCTAGACATGAAAGGCACCCAAATTCTCGCCGTAGCCTCCACAAACCCACACCATCCACTACACTACATGGCAACGCATCCACACACACTAAGGAACATGAAAACAACACCCAGCAATGATATCATATACAAATACTGTCATCTCTCCCCCTTCGCCCGCTTCAGACAAGCTTCCAGAAACATATCACTCGCCACTCCATTCAGTCACTTAAAGACAACACACAGCTGGATGCACGGCCTCCCGATATCCACCGTTCTAAAACCTATCTCCCTCGTGAGGACAGGGTCCACCTGGCCAGCCTGAGATATGGGCATCATCCAGCCCTCTTGAGTTATCAGAAGAGGCTGGATGGCTCCGTTGCCGATGCCTGTCCAGGATGCCACACAGCACCCCATACTATTATGCACATTATGGAAGACTGCATTGCACACAATAACCTACGCCAACAACACAACATACACTCCTTGAGAGCTGTGTGGGAAAGCCCGGTCTCGGCCATGGCCTTCCTTAGGGACTTGGGGCTGTTCGGCCAGACTGCCTAGGGAATAACAACTACTACTACTATCACATTGCAGGGAGGGTTGGGGTTCATTGCTCACAAATTGCCATTCAGGAGAGAGACCGGTCAGTCCCATTATATATCGGGATGAAATAGTCAAGTCGTGGGCACTCTAAGCCAATGACGAGGAAAAAAGTGGATAGCGGGTGGGGAGAAATGATTTAGAATTATTATACAATTCACATTTTTATTTTTTTTCACATTTTCTCTTCAGTTATGTGTGTTGTATCAGACGTTAATCGCGTAATAAGTAAGCAGTTAGTTATAGCAAAAATAAAAAAAAATAAAAGAAAAGAAAAACAGACCAAAGACACAATGAAAGAAAGAACACAATAAAAGAACATACGGTACTTCAATCTCCCTCATACCTTTTCCTACTGACGTGAGATGTGCTGTGGTTCAGGTTTGTGAACCTCTGCTTCATGAAGCATTCTCAGAGTACTGACCTGACCAGTGAATGTTCGCCTGGGCTTTCTCCAACCTTGCCTTCTACTTACCTATCGCCAGGGGAGAGAAAAACTTTTGAGCGTGACTGTATATTAACACAAATTAAAAGAAATCAGCCAATGCATTTATTTGAAAATGTTTGTGTTTTGTATTTTTCTTGATATTTTAGCTTCAAACAGAAAAGCATTTAAATAGATTCACTTAACCGTTCAGAAGTTACTTTATCCTGCAACACATAAAATTCACACAAATAAGCAAGTAAAATATTTGGTCACTAAGTAACCACTGTTTTATTTCTTTTAATTATGCCCCTTATTGCAGGACGTTTCCTCTTGACTGAAAATTATTCCCAGTGGAAACAACAATATCATGTAAAAATACGTCCGCGGAGTGAAGTAGTTACTCAGCAAGGTATTACGGGGGTACTGTTCTTGCTCCACTACACCAAGGAGAAATAATGACTTACTGATGAGTAGGAAACTGTTTCGCTTGTCATTCGAATCACCAGTAGGTAGCACTACATAGAGTGGGAGGATGGTGGGCGCCTTTACTTACGAATAGATCGATAGAAAATATTTCCAGAAAATCAAGTGCATCATACTAAATTATCTAAAGTCACATTGGGAGGTGGGGAGGGTGAGGACGAGGAGAGGAGAGAGAGGCGATGGGACTGGGGAGAGGAACACACGAAGCGGTACGGGACTAGGGTGAGGGGATGGGGGAAATAGAAACATTATTACTGGGAGAATGGCAGGCGGTGAGGTCTGTTGTGAGGGAAGTGAGAGGATGGGTGACTAGGCTCTGTGAATGGAGGGCGAGTTAGAGGTGCAGGAAAGGGATAGGGGACTGGGGTGGGGGAGCAAGACAGGGGTGGGGGGAAAAGAAAGAGATGGGGGAATAGGATAGAGGGGAGTTAGAGGACAACGGTAGGGATAGGAGACTGGGGAGAGAGGTGTGGGGAGAGAGTAAGGGAAGTGGGAATAGAGGGAGAATTAGGGGAAAATGCAAAGGGCAGGGGAGAGACGAAGGGGGTATTAGTGTGAAAAGACAGGGAGGGGACTAGAGTGAGGGGAAAGAGGAAGGTGAGAGGGGGTAATGCATAAATAATCAAAGGCACAGGTGTTTGTATCAGTGCTGAGGGACAGGATGAAGGCTCAGCTGACTGTGTGTGTGCTTGTGCTGGCATATTTCGCCACATCAACACTCGTCCAGTCTCAGGTAAACGCATAGCCTGTAGGCCCCTATTCTACAGCTTTACCTACTCTAAGGTAAACTCTTAGCCTATTTTCTACAACTCTGCCTACCCTCAGGTAAGCTCATAGCTTATAATCTACATCTTTGCTTAGTCTCAAGTAAACTCATAACAGATTTATCCCCTCCCAGGTAAACTTATAACACATTTATCTATTCTCAAGACAGTAATCTCACAAATTCCACAAATATGCTTAGTCGTAAGATAACTCAAAACTCATTTTTCAAAGATCAGGTAACTGCAATAAATTTCTTTATTCTTAGAATTCGTTATCGGGGAATTTGCTTAAGATCTCTTATGATAACGGCTCCAGAAGCAACCTTGGGAAACGAAGCTTATAAAAACACATCGTCATCCACTGTATTCTATTTTAAAAAAAAAATATATATATATAGCACTATAGTGGGTATATCCTACATCCTCCTCTTTCATTAAAACCATAGAGTTTTGTAAGGTTTAAGAAATACTGATCCGAGCACGAATACGTTTTAAAAACTCGAATATTCCCTCTTAAGAGATTTCTGCAAACAAACACTTTTAATTACAACAATACTACCTTCTTTAGTGATATATTACTTCTGATTTAAGGTTAAAATTCAACTGATGTTTATCTGTTGCTGGCCTTTTAACCCTCTCGTGGTTGCATCTTTTATCGTAATTTTCTCCTCCTAAAACCACACGATTTAACTTAGCTAGGAAAGAGACAAAGAAGCCTCCGTTGGGAAAACTCTGTTATTCTATTTTATATAACACAGGCCTACACCATTCAGCCGAGCGTGAGTCACAGTGGGAGTTAGGCGCAGTGTTGCGTGTTAACAACAGTAAAAAAAAAAATAGTGAAAATACTCGCTCAGGGTTTGCCCTCACTTGTTTACCTGTTGTACTATATACCAGCGAAAGATCTCTCTGCTGGCTGATGTTCCTAAGCTGAAAGAGGCTTGGTTTGTTTCTCTGTCTATGGGCGAGTCCTTTTGATATGATGCGTCAAGGAGAAAAACAACGAGCATGCCTTAAGTGTGAAGTAGACGCAGGGGAATGGTAGGCGAACGTTTGTACTCGACTAAGTTTATGGTTAGCTCACTTTAGTCTGGCAGAGATTTTCCTCCCGTTTCAGTTTATTTCCCACAACTCGGTGATCGGTTCTATATCCATTCCTCAACACTTCATCGTGACTAGTAACATTTCACTGTAATTCTCTTATCACAAATCAGCAGTCAAGACAGGAAGAAAACAATTTCAGGCCAATTAAACTAAACAGAATATAGTAGCTTACAAAATCACAAGTTTACATTTTTCTCTTCGTCCGAGGACTCACCCCCCCCCTTTTTTTTTTCTTTTTTTTTTATTAATCCTACATGTTCTGTGTAATATCTACAGATGACCAATATTTTCCAAATTGTTTTTTTTTTTTTGCAATTCTTTCATTGTATCACAAATTTCTGATATCATTCCATCAGATCTTTGACCATTATCCGTGCTCTGTTAATGACTAAACCGCCAGCATTGGCGAATAATTTATAAGAACATTATAATTCAGCGATTATATGACATCACATTACCCCTTCAGATGTCTGATTTGTTTTATATTAAAAATCTTATTATTTTGTTCACAAACCATTAGAGAAACAAATTAATTTCTATATACCCATTTGGCTCTGTAATAGAACTGTTGTTGTTAAATAATCATTTGCCAGTGTCATATTCATTTCGAAATGACAATATTCATATGTATGGACGATCTAAATTCTTTGCGGTGCTACCGTATGTCATTAAATGGAACAAGACTTGGATGCAGTTTCAAGTACTCATTTTTGATATCCCTAACATTTCCAGGCTCCTGTGACTCATTCTCAGTTGAAGATAATCGCCTGACGGTGGCTGGAATAAACTGATAACTATCCCGGCAACAAGAGGGATAATGCTACCAGTACTACAACCTTCAGGTTCCTATTCTCAGACTCAGTTTAAAAAAATCGCCTGATATTAGCTGGAACAGAATGCTAGCGTTATTGTGATTGTGAGAGGGTGAACGCAAAATTCTAGTTAAGTTAATACAATGTGCAGTAATTCTCTCCTTACATGGATTCCTTCACTATCACACACACACACACACACACACACACACACACACAACTTTCTAACAACATTACATCAACCTCCTTCCCTCCTCTTTTCCGCTCTGATGGGCCTGTAGCAGTCTCTAGTACTGAAACAGCAAAACTCTTCGACCAGAGTTTCTCCTTCAGATCCACATTAGACGATTCCGGTGCTGTTCCCCCATCTCCTCCCTCCTCTGACTTCCCTATGACTGACATTAAAAGTTGTCCACTTGCTGTACTTTTTGCCCTCACTGGCCTCAGGACTAAAACGGCATGGGCACACGGGCCTGTTGGGGTCCCTCTTCCTGTTTTCAAGAAGTGTGCTTCTGTGCTTACACTCTCTGTAAGTAAACTTTTTCGCCTTTTTATATAAAATTCTACCTTTCGTTATTGCTGAAAGTTTGCTGTTATTCAGCCCTTTCTGAAGTAGGGCGACTGTTCCCAGCCCTCTATCTACTGCCAATTTCTTTAACGTTCTGCATTTCGAGAGTTGTTGGACCTTTTCTTTAATAAAAGCACCTTTCCCATCATAACCTCTCCGGTCGCCAGTATGGGCTCCACCAAGGACACTCCATTGGTGATCTTCTCACCTTCCTTCCAAACTCCTGGTCATTGCTCCTTTTGGGACTTTAGCGAAAGCACTGCCATTGAACTTGATATCTCAATGGATTGCGACCAAGTCTAGCACAATTTTTTTTTTTATTTCCCAACTGTACTCCTACGGTTCCAGCACTTCTGTCTGTGCTTTCATGTTTAGCTTCCATTCTGATCGTCCTATAGCTGGTACTGTAGACAGCCATCGATCTTCTACTAGAGTTATGTGCAGTGGTGTTTCTCAGCATTCTGTCCTGTCGCCAACTCTGTTCCTCCTACTCATCATCTAATCCTACTCACTCTTACTCTGATTACTTCATCCATCACCTTTCCACCTCCTTCTCACAACCTCCAGCACTGCAGTTACTTCATCAAACAGGGGATGAGGCTAAGGCACACCTAATTTCTGATCTGACTTTTGTCTCTGATTGGGGTAAAAGTAACCTTGTTGTTTTAAATACTTGCAAAACATGATTTCTACGTCTTTTGGTCCAACACAATATTCCACAGGGGTGTCCGTAAATCTCTAACAACGTTCAATTCAATCCTGCGTCATACTTGAATATATCTGGAGTCCACACTGTAGGGATTAACCCAGGAAAAATCATTTTATCTCTCTTGGATAAACTCCGTCCAAGAAATTAAGAGTGCTAGGCCGACTTTATGCTTTCTTTTCTCCCGCGCAGATATTAACTTTATACGAGGGTTTCGTTCGCCCCTGTATTAATTACAACCTCTGTCTTTTCACCCCGTTGTTGCATCTTTGTTTTTCTATCACTGCTTCAATATCATTGGGCTTCTGAAGTACCAGGGGCGTAGCGTAGGGGGGGGGGGAAGAGGCAGCCCTCCCTTAAGGGTCTTGAAATCGTCTGGGGCTAAAAAATAAATGTTTAAAAATAAATAAATAATTAAAACACAATATATATATATATATATATATATATATATACAGAGAGAGAGAGAGAGAGAGAGAGAGAGAGAATCGTGCTGAGTCATCATCATACAAACAAAATTTTGGATCGGTTCTCAAAGAGAAAAACAAGAAGACTGAATCTCCTATCATGAATATACAGTACTGTCATGGCATGCAAAATTGCTGATAGCATATTTGTGTAACTAGAATTGATGTTGATTTTTCATTTTAGTTGATATAATGCTTATAGACTCCCAGTATGAATGAAACTACATTTATTTGTCTGACTTCGACAGTATCGTATGTTTTTGTTAATCAGTGTTTCCTTCTAATTAAATTCATCTGAACTATGATTTCTATTTCAATATCTGTTCAAAGTATGAGAACGATCAGCTAGAATGAGTGCTAGAGCTTTTATTGCCTGTGATGAAAGTAGAAATCAGGTATATATATATATATATATATATATATATATATATATATATATATATATATATATATATATATATATATATGAAGCCTCTTTGTTACAGTGGTAGTGAGTGCGTCTAGTGCACGGGTGAACCAGTGTTCACGCCCCGCCAGGGTGATAAACTTTGGGAGTGTTCACCCGGCCACGTACTTCTTTGGTGGACATAAGGGGTGCTGTGGTTGAGCCAATGTCGCATTCTATAAAGTATGCTTGCACTCAGTCGGCTTGTGTGGGACACACTTGGCTCACGACTACACACACATCCAAAGCCACTACAGCACTACAATTACACTTACAAGCACTTCTCACCCTACATAGAATCTGTACCAGACAGCCTTAGCCATTTGGTAGAGATACATTGGCTTTATCGTCCCCACTTCGGTCGGGATAGGCCGGTCCTGCAGTGGATACTTAAACGGCTAATGAAGATATATATATATATATATATATATATATATATATATATATATATATATATATATATATACGGAGGTGGGCATCGATACACGAAATTTTCTAAAGTGACACTGATACATCGATACTCGGAAATCGTCTTGTGCGATACCGATACGTTGGTTCTTTGAAGTTGGTTAAAACTATACCGATACCGATACATGTATTGCCGATACAGTATCGGCGATACTTTAAGAATATAAAATCCCACCAATTTCATACAATGGTGGTGTTTATAATTAGTGATTTAGAGGATGATGTGGCGTATTCATCGGTGTTTATAGTTTGAGGATGTGACACGCAGACAAATTAATTAATAGATGTAAGCCTACTCACATGTTTTAACTGTATGGTAATCAAATGTACACATTGTAGCACATGACAAACATGTAAATATTAGGATCTTTCAACTGTTAAATTTAACATGCCTACATTAGAAGAAAAAAAAAAAAAGATGATGGGTTATTCAGCCTTCTTATTCTTTATTAATCTTTTAATTCTAATTTTCATTAGTTTTCATTAATGTATCGATGTATCTTTTCTTTTTTTTTTAATACACTTCGAGAAAAGTGCCCTAGCGATACCAGTACAATGATACTTTCATTAAGTGGCCAATTTGATACCAATACAAAAGTATCGATCGATATGAATCGTTGATACATGTATCGGGATAGTGCCCAGCTGTGTATACAGTATACTGTGTGTGTATATATATATATATATATATATATATATATATATATATATATATATATATATATATATATATATATATATATATATATATATATAAAGTATCGATCGATATGTATCGTCGATACCTGTATCGCGATACTGCCGAACTGTATATATATATATATATATATATATATATATATATATATATATATATATATACACACACACGAGGTGCTACCCAAAAGGTCCAGTAACTTGCATATTGTAGGAAAATAAGTTACCTAATCCCCTAGTTCTCCCTGTCGCCTTCCAAGTAGTTCCCATGGGCATGTATACAGTGGTCTCAGCATTTTTTCCACGAGTTCGTACATCCCAGGAAGGTTTCAGGCTTGATGGTCTTGAGCACCTCCTGCATTTCTGTCTGGATCTCCTCAGTCGAGTCAAATCGACGCCCTTTCAGTCGTAATTCAGCTTGGGAAACAGGAAAAAATCGCAGGGGGCAAGGTCAGGTGGATAGGGTCGGTGGGGAATGACTACCGTGTAATTGAAAGCCAGGAACTGCCGAGCAGCAACTGATGTGTGAGCAGGGCCGTTGTTATGATGTAGGACCTAGTCCTTGTTCTTCCACCGTTCTGGATGTTTGTGGCGGATGTTCTCTCTCAGACGCTGCAAAACTTCACTGTAAAACTTTCCACTGACAGATTGACCGGGTGGGATGAATTCCTTTTGAACAATATCTTAGATATCAAAGAAAATGATCAACATCGACTTGACATTGCTGCATTATTGATCCGCCATTGCAAAACCGCCAAACCACCAACACACCACGTTACAATAGTAAGCGTAGCTCAACAACACGTCCACTCACAGACACGGCAAGGGCCACACTGACGCACAAGGGATGCTGTTGACTCCTCTTAGCGGCAAAAGGCAAAACTGCAAACGGTAGGCTCCCTCTGTTCAAATTACTGAAACTTTTGGGTAGCACCTCGTGTGTATATATATATATATATATATATATATATATATATATATATATATATATATAGATAGATAGATAGATAGATAGATAGACAGATAGATACATAGATAGACAGTTCAAAATATTTTTCTTAGAACAGTCAGTTAAAAGGAGCAGACAAGTCTAAGTAATTTAGCATATTTTAAAAGCTTAACCTTTCAGTTTAACCAAGTGGGTAGACTTCCAGTGCACGGCACATATGTAATTATAGATGATTTATGGACTATGGAAGTGGTTCTTAATAGGTTATATGATACTTGAGTCTCGAGGTACCAAGAGATCTGTGAAATATTGGAAAATATATTGCTCTCCTTTAGAACACAATATAATAATTTTGTTATTACCTTTTGTCAGCTTAATTTTGACATTTCCAGGTTCCAACTAACTTAGCTAGAATTATTATGCTCTCAAAGGCGAGGAAAATGCACATGACACTCCCAGATGCGTTATTGTTCTTTTATTCCTTAGAGATAATTAAAAAAAAAAAACTTGTTTTATCAGCCAAAATCATTTTCTTGCTCTATTTTTCACCATTTTCACTTTACTGAGTTATCATATAAATATTGCAATACATACCTTCATAGGCCTCAGAAAGCCCCTAAAAGTACTTAATTTTCTAATCTTTGGCTGAGGGAGGGGCTCACAGTGTCCTCCCAGACCCCCCAGCTGCAGAAGCTCGCTTCGATCGCCTCCCACCACCTTTTGAAGAATCTATAGACATCTTTCTTCAGCCCCCCCTCCCTTGTGAACGTTCTGGCTACGCCCCTGTAACCTGAACTGTGTGCTTGCATCCTCGCCGTCCGTTACGGTAGGCGTGTTGCAGCTGTTGGTCAGCAAACTCTCACCTCTTTTCAGTCTAGCTCCCTAATGCAAGATCTAACCGATACTTCGAGTCCTTCATTTATGCTTCAAGTCAACTCTGTAACTATCTTCCTATATCTGTAATTCATTCTGCTTATGACCTTCAGTTTTTTACACACATTTTGTCCATGAATCCCGGAATGAACGGAGTTTTAATTTTTCTTTCAATTTTTCTTTCATTTATATATAGTTTTATTATTTTTTTTTTTGAGGGCACAATCTTCCAGGTTTCCAGCCTTTTGTTCCTTCTACTTTACATAACTATCATACGTCAATATATATATACATATAGACATTCATGCATGTATACATACATACTAACATACATATAAACCTACTGGATTACAATGGCAACGTCTGTGGTGCAGATGAAAAATTTGGGACCTACTGTGTACTAGGTGCTTCTCTTCATGAATTTCCCAAAGCTGTTGACATTCTCCTACAGAAATGGGAACATGTTCTGTAAAGATTGTTCTGCCATGTTAATGCTGTTGATTTACTAGTATGAGGTACAGCAGGCCAGAGGAACCCAGTAAAGCAAGACAGGGACATACTTGGAAGCCATTTATTTAAGTAATGATGGTGTTTGGTCTTAGTGGTATTAGATACTCAGGGCCACTCTGATGACTCTGTTTTAAACAAATGATTACAAATAGGCATTACATGAAGGAACATATTGCAGCCAGCCATGTATGGAAGGCCGTTATTAATACTGAGTGTAGGAAATTGATATTGATAACTGTTTATAAAACTAAAGATTAATTTCATAGCAAGTGTCTGGATATACATTGCAGCTGTAAAATGTGTGTAAATTTATTTTTATGATCCAACTTTAGCCTTTCGTCTAAAACTTCGTAATGCGTCATTGTAAATAGTGATGCCCTAACAACGGTTCTCAGTGACAGTGTTGCAGTGTCAGCCTGTGTTTTAGAACGGTTGCTGTCCGAGATGTTGTTATTCTGTTAACCTGCCAGTATATTGTATTCTGTTATAAAATCATTCTTTGACACGTACCATAACTATGGCTATATTTTTGGCGGGATATCTTTAGTGGAGGTGGGAGGTTTACCATCCAGTAATATCATGTACCACTGGTATCACGTGGCTTGACACTGAGTGACAAGGCAAATGATTTCCAGTGGCCAGAATACTAATATTACATTAGATGGGAACCATATAATTATGCATGTGTTTGGTGTTCTAAGAATATAAAGAGCCTCAACTGGATAAAGCCCATAACGGTTCACATCCTAGAGGAAGTTGGGGTTTTTGTTCCTAGACTAGCACACTGGGGTACAGATTGGTCACTCGCTTTATACTCGTACAGTATGTCTGAAGAGGTGAGAGGAAGGATGGGACTGGAATGTATTTGTGTTGTGATGGGAAGGGACAGATTGAGACGGTTAGCGCATATTGAGAGGATGGAGGGTGACAGTCGAGAGCAGAAGTGAGAAATGTGGAAGTCGGAGAGGGAGACCGAAAAAGATCTGGAACGAAATCATAGAGTGTGACATCAGGGAATATGGACTGAATAGTAGGGCTCCTAGAGATCGAGCAGCATGCACAGCCGCTATCAGGTGACCAAGGCCGACTTATGCAACCATGTTGGGGACTTCATACGCGATACAACTAAGTAGCCCTGACCGGGTCCCCATCGTTCTAGATAGGACAATAAATGACTGGATGATGGACACATATAGTCTCTTGATATTACATCACATTATCAGCATACTTTCAAATTGTTCAGTGTCTCTCATGGTAATGGTATAATGGTTTGGTGGCCTAATGACGCCAATCGAGGGTCGGCCATGCACTTCACACAAGATTGAATCCTGACTACATGGATGTAGATTATTCCTTCGTGCATGTGGGGCGTTCAGTGATCACCAGTGCTTAAGTAAATATGTTGGACTATGGGAGTTTAGTGTCAGACCTATGGACTTCTTTGGGGATAATACAGAACTCCAGTATTTGTGGCATAATCAGTTATTACCTAGAAAACGCAGAGAGCGCATACCTTCGCCAGTGCCATTGCCATTAAAAAGGATCCGAATCCGTGGAGATATTGTGTGGAATACATAGGACCCGAATCCGCCCCCAAATTTAATCAAGTGTTCCTTGACCCATTGCCCACTCCTCCACATTCTCTTGAATTAATTGAGAACTTTTGGAGATATTGAGCGGGATACATAGGATCCGGATCCGGATCTGGATCCACCCAAAACTGTAATCAATTCTTTCTTGGCCCATGACCCACTCTCCCACAAAATTTCACTGAAATTCATTGAGGACTTTTGGAGATGTTGTCCGGGATAATCTGGATCCTGATCCGGATCCGCTCCAAAATTTACTAAGTTCTTTCTTGGCTCATGGCCCACCCTTCCACAAAACTTCATTGGAATTACCTGAGAACTTATGGAGATATCAAGTGAACAAACAAACAAACAGACAAACATAGATGCATACATAACCTCCTCCAACTTCGTTGGAGGAGGTAAAAAGTGTTTAATTTTTGACTGACACTTCTGTATAATTCTTTTTCAGGATGACCCACATGGACTGTCGGCAGGCGAGTATATAACTATAACTGTAGCATCAGAAGAGAGAGAGAGAGAGAGAGAGAGAGAGAGAGAGAGATCTGTGCTTGTGTATGTCAGTAATGTCTGCGCATGTGTGTGGTGCCTGTGTGCATGTGTGTTGAAGTTTGAGTTATGTACATGAATTTTCGTGAAAGAGTTTTTACGTGTACGAATAAGTAGCTGTGCATGTGAGTGTGCATGTATGTATAATTATTTCTGTGTTTGCCTCTGTCTGTGTGAATGTTTGTGTATTTGTATGGGAGTACCTTTTATGTGATTATATGTGCACATGTGTGAATGTTGTTTATATGTCCATGACCGCATGCGTACATATTTGTGGACGTGCTTAAATATTTGTGTTTGTTTGCATGCTTGCATCTTTGTGAATGTGCATTTATATGTATATGTGTGCATGTTGGGTATATAGGCCTATATGTCTGTGTGTACATGCGTATGTCGTGTATGTGTGCATGTTTATGTGTGTGTGTGTGTGTGTGTGTGTGTGTGTGTGTGTGTGTGTGTGTGTGTGTGTGTGTGTGTGTGTGTGTGTGTGTGTCCACAGGAACCATCTTGTCGAGGAGGAGGGGTTACTGTACATACCCGATAAATTTGGTGGGCTGTACCAGCGGGGAATGATCCCTCCCCAGACTCAGCAGGACAGGGTTGCCATTGCTGGAGGGGCCGTCTGAGGGATCAGACTGTGTTAACAGATCGACTGCCTTGTGAACTACCCTTGGAGATGTTAAGGCTAAGGGAGTAAACCCGAACGAAATATCCGTAAGTAGTGTTGGTAATAGGATAAGGTAGGATGGCATGTAGGTAGCCAGGTAGATATGTGAAAACCAGTGTCGATTAGGTGGATGATGTGGGGAATCGTGCTACCAATATGCAGTCGTAAGGAGTTGGATAGC
The DNA here is from genome assembly GCF_032717465.1 of Coenobita brevimanus. Taxonomy (NCBI): domain Eukaryota; kingdom Metazoa; phylum Arthropoda; class Malacostraca; order Decapoda; family Coenobitidae; genus Coenobita; species Coenobita brevimanus. Next base: position 18,785,741 of record NC_137041.1, read on the forward strand.
TCTTTGAGTATTTACATATTTTCTCTGTCTCTCTTTCCCCTCCATCTCTCCTGTATCGTAGGTAAGGGATAGACGCTCTTGAATTACGGGGATTTATTGTGACACAGTTATCTTTGGTGTGCTGGACACAGAAACGTAGCATGACAGCTAACCTCCTACACTACCGTATCTCCTAAGCATCATTCTGCCTTCTATCGTTCTGTCTGGGTCACTGACTGCTATACCTGACCTCCAGGAATATATTCTGCTTGGTGAGGTATGTAATGTCTGGTACTTTTCCTGTCACATGGGCTAACCGGCTTTTGGCAGTTATGCCAAGTGTATGCTGCATAATGGGATTCTCGAACATCTGGAAAATTCTATACATTGTATGTATGCATTCTGGCTAGAGGATGTGTACGTCTTTACCTGAGCACCAGACATTGCAAGTGGTCCAAGTGGTACCTGTTGTACTATGAGATACATACTAGTGCCTATAATTATTTCATGTCTGTGACTATTACATATGAAACAATAATGCCTATAGAGTTCCACAAAAGACGGGGCCTGGCAGAGCTCCAGACAAACTCATGCAACCCTGCTCAGTAGCATGAATCACAGACTGAGAAGGGCCAAGTCATGTGCTGGTAAGATCTGTGCACCCTTACCATCACACCAAATCCAGTCATTGCAAATGCCCACTATTATACTCACTTTTCCTTCCTCCTTTTCACCAAATGAAAAGACCTACGGCAACAGAATAGGGTGATGGTGACAGGTCATGGATTTGGCTGGAGGTCACTAGCTCGAGGTCTGCATGTAGGTGGCACTGGGCTAGTGGCCAATGCCATCATGACATAGGTGCAGGTCTTGCCCTCAGAATCGTCCAGTGCAACTAAGCAGCCGGATACGGACACCCAAATGTTTATCCATGATAGGGAGGGGTTAAGAAAAGTGCTCCACACCATGTAGACAGATAACTGCGTCTGTCAAGGCATCCCACATAGTGACTGAAAAAACAAAAGAATTCCTCTGACTTTTGCTGCCTAGAGTCTATGGACTTTGCTTGTTACCCACCAACGCACATGACCAGGCCGTACTCTGCCCTGACTGCCCATGAACTGAGGAGTAAAAAAAAAAAAAAAAAACGACATTGCTGCCTTGTCTGAGACTCGCCTCTCAGAAGAGGGAAACCTAAAGAAGCAGGAGAAGGGTATACCAATTTCTGGAGTGGCTTCCCTGACAATGTGTGAAAAAATCATATTACTGGCTTTGCAGCCCTAAGCAACCTATGACAGAGAAACCAAGAATCACACATGAGTGTAACAGAGAGGCGATGCCCTAGTGGATACCACTCGCTCAAGGCCAATATGCAACACTTCCAGTGCCTATGCCCCAGTGCTTGACTCTGAGGACACCGTCAATCCTTTTATGACATTTGCTCAATACCAAATAATGACAAGTTCATCCTTCTTGGAGATCTTAACCTGCCCCATGCCAGTGCCGTTTTAAAACGGTCTTACATAATTGCATGCAGTCTCGATTTCAAAAAATCATTGTGATCGCAATTTTCAAGCTTGGCGAGCAAAAATTGGTGTGCTTGTAGGGCAACCCTTCCTCTATCTGCCCTCAGGCGGCATGAACCATACACCCATGCGCTCCTGCCTCACACTCGCTCTGCCTCACTCTGCTTGTGTCAGTCATACAGTGCAGTAATGTCTCGCTGCAGTCTCTCTGACGAGGAGTTTCAAGACCTCATGAGGGTTTCCTACACTGGGGAAAGTGATCTGGATGATGACGACACACAGGATAAGGACTACATCCAGCCTGAGGAGGAAAGTAGTAGCGATGACGAAATTCCCTCACCTAGGAAATCCAGGTATGTGGGCTACACTAGGGCAACACGTGGTAGGAGGCCACCTGCATGTCGTTGTCTTTCACATCACGATGATGAAGAAGAAAGGGAGGAGGAAGGTAGTCCTGCAGTTGAGGGGTGGTTGGGGAGGCAAAGAATTTCACCACGTGGGGAGGAAAGTGTGAGGAGGAAGCGTGGAAGATTTGGGAAAGTTCCATTGCTGGGGGAGAGTGACTCATCTCGCCTGCACTCTCCCTTGCCTCCCCGTGACCCAGCTTTGCCCAGCACTTCAGGACAAAGTCTTCCCGCCTTCCTCACACCCAGCACCTCACGTGAAACTCTTCCTCCATTCCCCATACTTCCCCATGCTTCCCCACAGCCCGAGGAACACGGTGGCGATGATGATGATGAGGAGGAAACGTGGGAGTGGGAAGACGGTAGTGACTTTGTCCCCCCCATTCATCCGTTCACTCACGAAAATGAGGCCGGGTGTAGTGCCCCTGAACTTCACCATACCTCCAGTAGGCTTGACTTCTTCTGGAAGTACTTTCCTGTGGAGTTTGTTTTGAAGATTGTGGCCCTGACCAACGCCTTTGCTGCATTTGAACGTGGGGGAACAACACAGACACGACACAGCCGATTGTTTGAATCTGACGTGACCCTAGGTGAAATGTATGTGTTACTAGCACTTGTGCTTTTGATGGGGATATTGAAAAAAATCAGCTTCCCTCGTATTGGACTGTGGATCCAGTAATGGTGACACCATTTTTTGGTAAGGTGATGGAAAGGAATTGCTTTCAGTACATCCTGAGCCGTCTTCATTTTTTTGACACCCTTGACCCTGCTAACGCAAACAACAAGGACAGGATGAGGAAGATACGTCTGGTTTTTGATCACCTTTGAGAGAAATTCTGTACCTCCTTCGCACCACACCGAGACCTTGTCATAGACGAGAGTCTAGTGCTATGGAGAGGTAATATTGCTTTTCGTCAGTATATCCCCAGCAAAAGACACAGGTTTGGCTTCAAAATCTTCATGATGTGCGACTGTAAGACTGGGTATGTGCAGGACATAGTCCTGTACACAGGTGTTCAGACAGACATCACAGAAGATAGAAGTTTGGGACTCTCAGGGGCTGTGGTAAAAACGATGATCGAGGAATGCCTCCATCGTGGGCACGTCTTATACCTCGATAATTGGTACACAAGGCCCCTTCTTGCCAGGTACATTCACCTGCACGAAACTGGTCTGTGCGGCATGTAAAGAAGAACCGTCAGCACATGGTGAAGGTGGGGAGGAAGCTTCAGAAAAATGAGGTTGTTTTTTACAAAGAACATAATATCCTTGCAACAGCATGACACCACAACCGCAAAGTATACCTCCTCTCGTCTGTTCATCGGCCCCTTGTACACCACACAAACAATATAGATTACAGGGCAGAAGGGTGGCGCCACGTCTGGAAACCAGAACCTGTCTTGGCGTAGAACATGAATATACGACAGGTGGATCAATCAGACGCCATGATTTCTAGCGGTGACTGTGCCAGGCCCACGATGAAGTGGTATAAAAAATTATTCTTCCATCTCCTCATCACCATCCTCAACGCTCACTATCTCCACGCACAGACTACTGGGATCCAAGAGACATTCGAGGGCTATATTCGCGAGCTGGTGCGGGAGATAGTGGGTGAATATGGTGAAGATAGAAGTGCTGCTCGCCGCCACCACACCGCCGCCACACCTCTCCACCTCACCTCTAGACACTTCCCCAAAATCATCCCTTCAAGTGCAACAAGTCAGAATCCCCAGCATAGGTGTCACGTGTGTGCAAACAGCACTGTAAGGCCACGTACTCAGAGGAAGGACTCAAGGTATATGTGTGCAAAGTGTAATGTAGGACTGTGCGTATACCCATGCTTCGAGGAGTACCACACTCTCGCTAACTATTGAGAAACAGTAGTGTGGTAATGACTAGCGAAAAAAAGATGCTCAAAAAGTGTAAATATGAAAAAAGACGCTCAGGAAGTGTTATTATAAGTACTGCATACAGTGATTGACATGTAAATATTTTCTCGTAAGTGTAAGGAGTGAAGGTTGTGGAGTAAAGTTTGACGTATGTTCTCGTATGTGTTAGACTATATATTCACAGTGAGAGGATCAAAAACACTCTGGTAATGTCTGTGTATACTGAAGGCATGTAAATAATTTACTGTAAGTGAAAGGGCTGTACATTGTGAAGTCACGTTATGCAAAATTTCTCGTAACTGCAAGACAATGCATTCACAGTGATATATATAGTGTTGCATGAGTAAGTGATTTTTTTCCCCAATAAACACGATCTTTTTATGAAATAAGATTTTTTTTTTGTGTGTGGGTGAGAAGTGGACAGAAAAGTGTTAAGACCATTCCTATACCTTCCCTGAGTCACGTTGGCGGGAATACCTGAGTTTACCTTGCATAGAAAACGGGTTTTCTCTCACCACTGCTGGGGATTCCCCACCCGCTCACACCTGCGGGCAGCCTGACAGACTACGAAAAACACATTTCAAGCCTCCGGTGAGTTTTTTTATGGTCATATTCATTTTTTTTCACATCAAAATCTATGATTTTAGCCCCCCCCCCCAAAAAAAATCTAAAATTGGCTGGCACGGGGGTGACACTTAGGACTGGGAGTGGCCGGCATGCGGAGGGTTAATACCAGAGTAGGAAAAGATAATCACCTCTTGCAAGGCATTATAGAATGACATGGCGCTGGTGACGTGAACAACAATGGCCTTAGACTGCCTTTCTTATGCTAGGAACACTCTGGTCATCCCCAACACCACTTTTGAACTTAAGACTAGACATAAGATCACATGGATGCACCCACAATCAAGACATTGGTGCCTAATTGACTAGGCCATTGTACGGCACCGAGATCAAAAAGACGCCCTTATAACCCGAGCTATGAGGAGTGCTGAGTGCTCAGCAGACCATAACCTTACATTTACCAAACTGCAACTAGTCATATGCCCACATATATGCTGTAGGGCATCCTCTAAGGAACTAAACAATAGTGTTATAAAGAGTGCAGCAACTTGTATCAGCTTCTACAGCATTATTACAGACAAGATCTCTCAGTGGGAACCATTTGACCGAACCAACAATGCAACAATCCTAGATGCAGAACATTAAGACACTACTTGAAAGCTCTACATAAGAAACACTGGGCTTCTCCACTCACAGCCATAAAGACTGGAAAATGCTGCAGGCATACTTGGTCTCCTTGCATTGAAGAATGGAACGCATAACAACTAACTGGCTCATCCTAGCTCCAGAAACCTAAAAACTCAATTCCAGAATCACAGACGTGAAACCCAGAGAAAACAGCATCGGATGAACAAATGGTGGATCATAGCAAGCAAAAGGGCTTCAAAGACTGGCTGATATTAACCCCTTAAGTCCTAATTGCATCAATTGGTGCAATATGAGTTTTATGCCAAAATGCCTAATGGTATCAATTGAACGTGGCCTGTAAAAAACTGCGGAGCACTTGCTCCACCCCGATTATGACGTACATGGCTTCAGGCCAATGAGAACTCACCCCTGATGTGGAGTGAGGGGGGATCGGACCAACCCGGGTGCCCCCCCTCTCGGTCGCCTCCATGCCACCCTCTACTCCACTCCCTCACGCCCACTTTGTCCCCCATCATTCTCCCACCCCTCCACGCAACTGCATCTCTCCTCCCACAACAACCTGCGTCCCTTCCCGCCCTCTCTTGCCCCTCCTCCCTCCCTGCTAGCCTCGTCTCCCCCCCCCAACCCCACCTCATCTCTCCCTACTTGTCCCTCACTACCTTTCCAACGCCCAACAGGCCCCCGAGTGCCAGGCCAGATGTACGTACCTGTTTCATATTATTTCTACTTCTTCCCAAACATTTACACCTCACTGTTCATTTCTCACTTCGTACCTACCAGTTTCTGTACGTACATAGTTGGAGAATGCTGTATGTTGTACTACATACAACACATCTTATTATAATTTTTTTTTTTCATTCTCCCTACCTGCCCAGATTAGCACCTCTGAGTAGTGTCCGTCTGTGTTAGTTTTCGAAAGACTATGAGGCCTTGTAGGGCTACTCCCCACACCTGTTTAATCTCCCCACACATACATACACACCTGTTTTCATGGTTGGTATGACAAATTCCATTTAAATGGAGGGTTTCCATAAGAGAATTTGGTTGTTGCCGAAATTTTTCTCCGCAAGTACCACCAAAGCCTTGTAGGCCTACTCCCCACACTAGTTATCTCCCCACACCTACATACACACCTGTTTTCGTGGTAGATGTTACAGAACACAATGAAGTGCTTTCTTTTCATGCGAAATCTGGTTATTTCCGACCCTCGTACCTATAGGCCTACTCTCCACAGCCTACTTTATCTCCCCACAGCCTAGTAATCTCCCCACACCTACATTTACCTGTTTTCATGATTGGTGTGACAAAATACTTTGAATTGACCTGTTTCAATAAGAAAAATAGGTAGTCATCAATATGTTCATGTTTTCGATTGTTTTCGAGGTGTAACTATCATAAACTTTTTTTTAACTTTGACACGCTATTGTACGGTAACCATTAGGCCTACGGGGGTACGGATTGCATTGTCAGGTGTGTAAATTCTTCCTCTTCAGCCACAACACAGTCAATTTGCCCTTGGTGAAAGTCGCCAAAACACCCCCGAATTGCGGTTGTGGGAGGTACCCTGCCTGAAACAATTGCGGTCTTAAGGGGTTAATGACCAACATGAGTTCGATAAAAACATAAAACCGTCTATTGGCCAATCAGACACAACATTTCCTATAAATGATAGCCGGAAGGGGAACTCCTAAAAGACAGGAAAGCAATCCTAGAAAGATGGGAGCAGCACTTCATTTTCCTAATGAATCGAAGAATCTGGTGGGTGACAATATCCTTGATAACATTCAAATGCTCCTCTAATGGCAGATCTCGATATCCCACTTACACTTGCAGAAACTGATCATGTCATCCGACCACTAAAAAAATATTAAAAGCCCTGGCACTGATGGCATACCATCTGAACTAATCAGATAGGGCGGCCAATTACCTCAGCTACCCTCTGTAATCTCATAATGCTTGTCAAGAAACAAGGACGAATTCCATCTGAATGACTTTACTTCTGACACTGTAACCACCAACAAGAAGAAGGGGGACTACTAAAATTCTGACAACAATAGAGGTATCTCGCTTCTTGTGAATGCTAGCAAAATAATAGCTCTGATAGTGATATTCAGACATCTGACTTAGTCTACACTTCCTGAAACAGTGTGGATTCAGAAGGAACGAAGTACCTGCGATATTCTCTTTGTTGCCCGACAGATACAAGAGAAATGCCACGAGGTAGAGCCGTGACATATATTGCATTCATCAATCTTGCAAAAGCTTCTTATACAGTCAACAGTGAAATTTTATTGAATGCACTTTCACAAGTTGGAGCTTTAAACATATTCCTTGCCATATTGAAGAGTGTTCTTGACAATATGAATGCTCATGTGTCCATAAGTAGGAACAAATCAGAACCCTTCAATGTGACTGTGGGAGTACAGCAAGGATGAGTTCTGGCTTCTGTCATTTTCAACATCTATCTTATTGCAGTCACCCTTTTAAGTCAGCTCCTAATGAACCCTGGTGATGGAATAAAAATCACATTCCTTCTAGGCAGTAACTTATTTTAATCTCAGACGTCTTCAAGGACAGTCAAAGATTACTATAGCTGATTTGTTCGAGGCACAATATGCTGATAACTGTGCTGTCCTTGCACATGCTCTAAAAGCTTTACAAAAATCTCCTACCGTCATTTCCAATATATACCAGGCAATGTGGCTCAGAATAAATGCCTAACTATCTATTGCCAGACGCCTTAATCCCATAAGGGGTTGCCACAAACAAATCGCCTCTATGTCACCCTGCCTCCCGCCGTTTCACTGCCCTGCTCCCAGCTCACACACCCCTCTCTCATATACTTCTCCACTCCATTCCTCCACATCATCCTCGGCCTCCCCCTCCCTCGTCCCCTTCCATCTCATTCACATACACTCCCCTCGTCGGTTTCTCGCTCTCCATCCCCTCCACGTGGACAAACCACCTCAATGTGTTTCTCCTAACGCTTCCTATCACATCCACATCCACACCACAACGCTCCTTTACATCCTGATTTGTCAGTCTGCCTCTCCATGTGACTGCACTTGCTCCTCTCCAGTAACTCATATCTGCTGCTCTCGTTCTTGACTTGTGTCCCTACAACAAGGTCCAAGCTTCACTTCCATACATTAGTTACTGCATGACAATACTGTCATGCAGTAACTTTTTCACTTCCATGCTCACTTCCCTGTTTTCTTATCACTGCTTTCAAAGAACTAGCAAGCTTTCTTCCTTGTTGTACCCTTTCAAGCACTTCATCCTCTAAACTTCCATCTTTACACATCATACTACCCAGGTACTTAAATACACTCACATTTTCTATTTCCTCCTCATCCAACCTCACTGTACATTCACTGACTTCATTTCTCTCGAAGACCATAACTTTAGTCTTCCCTACATTCACCTTTTAAATTCCTTACCTTACACACTCTCCCAAACTCATCCACCAAGCCTTGCAGCTCCCCTTCGTCTTCACTTAACAACACATTAACATCTACAAATACAGTGAATCAATGATTGAATACAGTACAGGGAGTTTCCACACACTGCCCTCTCTCATTAGGGCCGCTAAAACATCCACTGCTATACCTTGTATCTTTTTTATAACCCCATCCATATACTGACTGAACAAACATGGAGACATGACACATCCCTGTTTCAATCCAACCTTCAAACAAAAAAATTCACTCGGATCACTGTCCATACGCACTGCAGCCTTCTTACCCTCATACATGCTCTTCACAGCATTCAACAACTTCCCATTTACTCCATATATTCTTAAACAAGTTGTATACATAATTGAATAAATGCATTATGGTTAATTATTGTATTGTAATACATTTTGTAAATTGGTTATTGTATGTCATTTGGTTATTGTATGACATTGGTTATTGTATGACATTTTGTGTATGTGTAATAGTAAATGGTATATATGCAAAAAAAAAAAAAAAATTTAAAGTTAAGATTATGGTAAGAGCTATTAATATTTCATATTGAGATAATGGTACCAGTATACTTCTATATTATGTGTCATTCTTCTTCTTCTTTGTTTAACATAAAATTAATACTATATACAAAATAGATGTACACTTCATTCAGAGGGGTTAACTTGGACGCGTACTTTACCCTCACTAAATACTGACTCCAAATTTGCAATTCTTGCATGCATTCTATGCACTGCGAACAGCACTACTGCAAATACAATACAGAAGATTATAAAGACAGTAGGTGCTGGGCTATACACATAATATGGGTTGAACATACTCAAACTCAAATATTCCTAGGGCTTCATTGTTTCATTGATCAGTTGCATAGCTTCAAACTTAGATGAAGTCAACTTAACACTTGTGCTTATGTTTAAGTCCATATTAGGCAGTGGGTGGAAATGTTTGTGTGTATGATTGAGGATGGCGTAGTGATTGATGGTGGATAAAGTGGACATGGATGGTGTAAATACCGCACAGTAGTCTTGTGCTATGTATAATCCTGAGGCTGAAGTATGAGATAATGGTATATCTGGACAGACTTTGTAAACTGATGTGTTATGAGTGAAACAAAAAAAAAAAAAAAAAGAACTGTGAGTGTCCGATGCGTTGATGGTGTACAAGCTTATCTGGAGCAAAAGTGAAGTTGCAATGATTATGAATATTGTGATTTCTCATGATAGCCATTTCACAAGGGACTGTTTCAGTGGGCTGAAACGTGAAAATGTACGCAGGACAAAGGTGAACAGCATGTGAGGATGTGCGGCACTTTCGTTCAATCATTGATTCACTTGCGAAAGTGACAGTGTTCCGTCTCTTGGAGACCATGATGACTTCGGTGTCTGTGTTGATGTTGATGATGACCAAAGTGTTGTTATTTTTAGAAGGGAAAGGGTGTATTTGGTATACTGTGAACAGGTTGTCAGTTATGAATGGTACATGAACTACTACTGATGTTGGCGTTAGTGTTGTTTCTAAATATGGATAATATTGCATGAATTCCCTACTTCGGAACAAAGGCTTCAATTTATGTTTATGTATGCCTTGACTAATTATCTGACGTAGCTCATGACCTGGAAGTAAGTCAATCGTGATCTTGCCATCACCGGCATTCGAAATTCCTTGTATAAGTGCCCTGTAATGAACTCTAGTGTTGTCTGATTGGAGCAGAATTGTGTCAATGTATTCCGTGATGATGGAGAAGTGTTGGAAAAGTGTTATGTTACCTTCCATGTCATTTATTTTATCTACACTTTCGAGAGCTATGTTTTCTGGCTTTTTCAGATTTTTCACAATTGTCTTCATTGCTGAGTTATGTCCGGCAATGAATTTATCTTGGTATGTTAGTACCTGAGCTATTTTATTAAATTTGTTGTTTATTTCTTGAAGGTCTTTCGCTGTAGCCAATCCAAAGATGTTCCCAAGAACTGCACCACCCAGGTCGAACAAACCACGCTTTTGGCGAGTACGTGTGATGTTGTTCTTGTCGCTCAATACCTCCGTTCCATGAGATGGGAGATCTTGGATCATGATGAGCATAGTTGTCTTAGCCTGTTCTATCTTCCATTTCGCTAACTTCACTATTTCATGAACTTCCATTGTGTTATGTGCTTATGAAACATAGCCTCCTATCATGAAGTCCAGGGTTCTCATGGGTCTTCCAATTATTTCTAGATAAGAAGGTAATTCATATAAGTAATACAAACTGATTTCAGTACTCATGACATCTTTTACGATTGATTTCGTGGCCGTTGGAGCTATGAGGCATCCTTGCCATACTATGTGTTGGGGGTCTAAGTGCGCATATCCTGTTGCTATGTAGGGGAGAATCCATAGCATAAGTCCCTTCATCGTTACCTACCGACAAAAAAAATCTATTAATTTTCTAATATGGTCATGCTGTGGTCGATGATAGTGATGATGTGCGTTACGGTTGACTAACGTAGAACAATAACTTGACTTATTTCATTTATAGAAGGAGTTTAAATCGATATTTAATTCTCGTAAATGATGTACTGTAGATTTTATTGGAACAGTTGCACCTATGTTTGATTGTTTGTTATATGACCTTAATTTATTTTTGTAATTATTGTTGTTTTCTTGATTGATTTCATGAGTTACGTTCGCTTGTTCGGTTGTATCCGAGGCTGTATAATTATTGGATAGTTCCCTTGAAACTCGTTTTAAATGGTCAATATGAACTTGTTTCTCATCGCCACTTGACAGTGACTTAATTAAAATTTTGTTTGCTTTTATGTTAATTATTCTGTATGGGCCCTCAAATTTGGGGGAAAATTTATTGTCTCTCGTATGAATGATACATAGACAATGTCTCCTTAGCTGATAGGCGAATCTCTTGCCTTTTTATAAAATTACTCCACCATTTCTTCCTTGGAATCGTTAATTGTTTTTTGACTCTTTTATGTATGTCCTGGAATTAACGTAAACGGAGTTTAGAGTAATCATCGTAGTTGTATATGGGCAGACTGTCACCTTGTAGGAGCTCATATGGTAGTTTTTTATCTGTCCCATATATAAGGAAATGTGGTGTGTCACCTATGGATTTACTTATAGATCCATTAATTGAGGCTTCTACTCTGGGAATCCAATCATCCCAGCTTGCATTATTTTCATTGAGAATGTGTCGTAGCACATCTAAAACTTTTTTGTTTTGTCTCTCTACTAACCCATTAGATGCTGGGTGATAGGCTAAAATGTTAACCTTTTTGATGTATTGTTTACATATTTCTTGTAAGATATCAGAATTAAATTCTCCTCCATTATCACTTATTACATTACATTATCAATTATTGCCTTTACTGCATCTGCTGTTTTATCTTTAATTGGGGATAAAATTACATAACGGGAAAAATGGTCCGTTGCTACGAATAGGTATTGGTTTTTATTGTATGATAATGGCATCTTGAGTAAATCAGCCGCGACAACGTCGTATGGTTGATATGGTACAGGGTAATTACCCATCGGTGCAGGTGAAATTGGGTATAGTTTGTGTTTTGCACATCTGTCTATATGATTGTTTATATATTTTCGTAATGAAGGCCAGTAATATAACAACTGGGCTTGTTTGAATGTCCTATCTTTTCCAGGATGTCCTGCATGTGGGCTATCGTGTATCGTTCGTAATACTTGAGGTATCATGTCATTAGGTACTACCAATTGGTTATTATTTCTTTGGCGTTTTGGTTGTCCTGGATTGATCTTGTATAAAGTATTATTGACTATTGTGAATTGTTCTAGTGGTACATGTAGTTTGGGTAATTGTATGTCATCTCCACTTTCTAACTTGTACTGTATATAACTTTAGACCATATTTGATCAAATGTTTGTGCTTTTGCGATATCATCGTGGTTAGGGATGTCTCCTTTGAGATCTAATGCCGCGACCTGAATTGTGTTCGGGTTCCTAGATAATGCGTCAACTACTAGATTCATTTTGCCTTGTATATAATGATTATGTATTGTAGTTTTCAACTGTACATTTCGATCTTGCTCTCCTCCCAGAGAGGAGTTTTTCTTTAAACATACCCACTAGCGGTTTATGGTCGGTGAACAAGTGTATTTCGTAACCATATACCAAATCTCGAAACTTTTGTAATGCAAAAACCACTGCAAGTGCCTCTAATTCTTTTGTGCAATAATTTTTCTCTGTACCTTTTGTTTGTCTACTGGCAAATGCAATTAGTTGATTCTGTCCTCTTTTGTCTTCTTGCATCAGTACAGCCCCTAATTCTTTAACTGATGCATCTGTACATATAATAAATGATTTTGTGAAATCCGGTTATGCCAAACAAGGTGCATTTGTTAGTTTAATTTTTAATTTGTTAAATGCTTGTTTTTGTTCTTCCCATTGGAATATAGCATCTTTTTTGAGTAGTTGGAACAGAGGAAAGGCTATATGAGAGAATTGTGGTACGAATGACCTATAGTACAAAGCTAGACCTAAAAATTGTCTAACTTCGTCATTCGAAGTGGGTTCAGGAAAATCTCTCACTGCTTGCATTTTGTCATCATTGGTGTGAATACTATTAGAACTTAATATGTGGCCTAAGAAATTTATTTCCTTAAAGTAAAGTTTGCATTTAGTAAGCTTAATATTTAAATGAGCATCACCAAGCTTTTGTAAAAATAGGTCTAACTTCTGGTGATGTTCTGTGATATCCTTTGTTGCAATTATAATATCAAGATAAACAAATATTCCCTGTCCTAAAATTCTGGACAATACGTAATTCATAAGACGCTGGAATGTGTCCGGGGCTGTCCTCAGTCCCATGGGCATCCTTCTATACTGATAGTGTCCTCTGTTTGTGGAAAAGGCAGTGTACTGTATTTACGTGACTCCTGTTCAACAGGAATTTGACCACTTAACCACTTAGCAGGTCGATTGTGGAAAATACATTATATTCTGGTCCAATATTCTGTAGGATGTTGCTTAGCAATGGCATGGGAAATCTGTCTGGGATTGTGTGATTGTTTAGTTTACGGTAATCTACTACCGCACACATTTCTCCATTTCGTTTGGGCAAGAAGAATAATGGGGCATTCCACGGGGAGACTGATGGCTCAATAATTCCAAGTTGTAGCATTTCATCGATACACTGGTTTGCGAGTGTATGCTGAGATTGTGGGATCCGGTAGGCCAGTTCAAAAATTGGTGGTGTATCTGGGTGCACATTAATCTTGTGATTAATCAGGTTAGAACACCCTAATTGCTCTACGGGTAATGCCACGGTGTCCCTGTGTGTTTCCAACAGGGTTAACAAATCATTTTCTTCATCAAATTCACTTGAGTGAATTAAATTCTCTTTTATGCTTTCTCTATCCGTAGATTTTATCTCACTTGTCAGTCAAGCTACAACTATTTCCTTCACAGGGGCGGGACATTTTTCAATATTAACTATGCAAGTCTCCTTTTTCACCTGGACTTCCCCATTCATGTGATTAATTATGAATATCTGAGTTTGCCCTTCGTTCTTCATCTGACATAATGCGTTTTCTACTGAGAGTCCCTTTACATAATTCTTCTAAGACAAGAACAGTACTATTCCGTAATTTGCTCTTTATGGTAACTTTCATATAGGAAATAGGTGGTATAACTAAATCATTGGTGAGATGGGCGGGAAAAACTGATAAATCAGGACTGTTACCTGGGTTTCTAATCCTGGAGGCTGGGGGGGGGGGTGAGTGGATCTATACACTCATCTGTTTGTGTATGTTTGTTTAAGCTTTGAATATTACCAATTCTTTTTGGTCCTCTTTTACTAATCGGTGAGGGCTCTGATGGTATTTCCTCTACGAAATCATTGTCAAAGTCTATTCCATTAATTTGTGAGAGTAAAGTTATTTTCTCTGTTCTCATGCATCTTAAGCCCAGTAACATATGAACTTTAATTGCTAAGTTTTCAACGATATAGAAAAATGCAGAGATTGGTCTTGTAGTCTCTGTGAAACTGATGTTAAACCGTATCATACCTTTTACTGTAATTTGTTTTCTATCTACTGTATGTAAGTCTGAATCAGATACCTCCAGAAAAGTTACTTTCTTCTTATTTCTAAAAATTATATTAATTTCTTCTTGTGTTATTAAGTTCACTGGAGAGCCTGTGTCTAAAAATAAGGAAACGTTTTGATCCTCACATACAGCTGGTATCAAGATACACTCATTTCCCAACATGCCTCCTATGTGAATTTTAGACTTGCTTTTCTTTACGTTTGTTCGTTTTTTGTCGTGACTTGGTCTTTCTTTTCCTTTGCTTGTTTTGTTTTTTATACTTCTTGCTGCTGCTTGAAGTTGTGTGAAGAAGATTATAGAGTTGTCTTGTAGACTTATTATTTGTAGTTAATCGTAGAGCTTGTTGATCCTCACTCGTAGCTCGTCGATGCTACTGTATGCTCGTAGACTCGTAGGCTCGTAGACTCGTAGGCTCGTAGACTCGTAGATTTGTAGACTCGTTCCTCCCATTGTATACTCGCTTGCTTGATCGTAGAATTGTAGTAATGTAGAATCAGCTGTAGAACTGGAGCTGACAGTTTTGCTTGCTTTTGTAGAAATGATGTTTAGTAGATGTAGAGTCGATCGATACTGCCACCATTTAATGTTGGAGCTTCGTAGCCAACATTTATATGTATGTAACTCTTAATTCTTGTAATAGGTGAGTCTTGAGTTTTGGTTAAAGTTATTTTGGTAATTGAAGAGCAGGAGGAGTTAAAGATGAATACAGGGAGTTGATCTTGATTTATTATCTTCAGAGAAAGTCTAAGTTGAGCAGTGTATGTATTATACAGAGACTAATATAGTAAGTAAGTCTAGTTGGACCCCTCTTCTTATTCGCTTTCTCCAGTACCTGGCGGTTGTATGGCCAGTCTCCTTCTGAGCTCAGATTCCTACATTCTCGTGTAGCAGGGGTCCTGTCACGTGTGCTCTACTGTCGTGGATGCTTCTGGAATACTGTATGTTTGTGTGTATGTGCTGCTTCCGGTGCACGATCAACATTCCTTCACTTAAAGAGTTGCAAGCTAATTTCCCGTTCCCACACCTTGACTGGTGCTCTGTCTATCTATCTATCTATCAATCTATCCATCATGCTTTCTGTTATGATTTGTATTTATGATATGGAGTCCTGACATCACCTCTTCATTCCAATATGCTATTCCTTGCACCGTCTTTCGTCTTCTCTTCACACAACACCTCACATGCAGCACAGATTTCCTCCGCGAGTATCTTGCACACACCTTCCACGTCCCCCATCTGCTCCAAATCATATTTACCGACGGCTGAAGAGTCACACTATCGTGACCATGAAATAGGATACAAAAACCCACACTGGCAGAGGAAAAAAGATGTATTCCAAACAGTTTCAGCGAGAGCTGTAGATCCACTGAAGAGGGCGATAGCTGTCGCCGAAACTGTTTGGAATACATCTTTTTTCGTCTGCCAGTGTGGGTTTTTGTATCATATTTACCGAATTGCTCCTCCACTTTTCTCTTCTATTCTGCCTTTGTTCCATCCTTTTGTAACCTTTCCATCCTCCTTGTATGAAACTACTTGCTCCTGTCCTTCCATTCTTCAATTCCTCCACTTCATTTCAACCTTGGCTTTCACTAACACCAAGTTGTGATCAGAAAGTCCACTCCTCCAACCTCTATATGCTCTTGCATCCATTACATACCCTCACATTCTGTTCATTCAGTCAACAAATGTCAGTATAGAAAAATAATATCTCAGGAAAAAAAAAACACAGCAGAGCCTTTTGCATCTCAGATAAATGGCGAAATATGTAAAATATGTCGAGAATTTTACCTATCTTGCAAGAGTGCTCACAGATTAACATAACACTGATGCAGATGTCATTGCTCAAATCAATCACGCATCAACATCTTTTAGGCGTCTCAAATCCAGTCTTTGAAAGCATCGACTTCAGAAGCGAGACGAGGTATCAGTGCACCCGAAAGCACTAATTTCTCCCCCCCTAGTAGCCAGAGTCGAGGCCAGTGAGCAATCAGGCAGTCGAACACCCCACATCCACTGCCCCTACCCCAATCCCAGTGTAAACATCGTTGGACAGATGTGGAATGGCCAAAGCTGGTGATGTTACAATGTATCATGGTTGTTTTTATATCAATCAGAACCAATAGGGGTAAGTATATAAAGGTATTTAATATGTAACACTGTACTCCTTTCCACAACATATGAGAAAGCAACGAAAATGAAAGAAGGCCTACAATGTATTATGTGTTATTGTCTATATACTTACGTCCTATATTACATTGTTACAAATAATACAGTATAGTAAACAATATCTGTTGAAAGGTATGATGTATTTTCTCACACATTCTCACTCCCACCTCAACCTCCCGTCTCTCTGGGTTCCTGTCTCCACCAAAAGCCTCTCTTACCCTCTCATCCTTCATTCCCACCCATTATTAATAACAAAGACAGTGATGAAATGATCCATCATGTATTGATCATATTAATATTATCATACCACCACTGTATTAAGCACCAACAAATCAATAACATGCAATACTTCGGTATAACTGCCAACTATTTCATCCTGTTGTAAGCTGTTATGCGATATACCCACTACAAGTTGGACATTGTGTGACAAGGACATACAGTTGTTTATCATTAACACAGGTTATGTGTGGTTTTGAACGTCCATTAATTCATATTAACGTGGCAAGTTAAGCCTTACATTATAAGCATGTAAGGTTTATGTTCCTGTTATTATTGGATGAATGAAATGAATCAGGGATCGGCTATGACGAACCACAAGCTCTCTGCTTTACCGGAAATATTCCGTCCTCTTGTCGCAACAGTGACACAGTGTCATTATGTATATGACTGACACACATTCAATCGTATACATAATGACACTGTGTCACTATTGCAACAAGGGGTCGGAATATTTTCGTTAAAGCAGAGAGTTCGTGGTTTGTCATAGCCGATCCCTCATTCGTTTTGTTCATCCAATAATAACAGGAAGCTAAACCTTATGCATTTATAACGTAACGCTTAAATTGCCAAGTTAATATGAATTAACCCACTGTGCCCCGTTGACGCATATATACATCCAAACGTTCTAGCACTGTGACTCCCGTGATGTATTTAAACACACCACAATTGCAAGGTCTGTCATTTGCACATTTTTCAAATTTCGCGCATGATTTTTGGTTCGTATACACGGCACACCTTCATCTACAAGATGCCAGGCAGGGACAATGTCTTACCCCGCATGACCTCCCCCCCCCCGCACGCCAGAGTGATTCCCCAATCGAATGACAATGTGGAGGACAAAATTTACGTAGCATTAGAGAAAGAAACAGTCAGAAATGATGATCAGGTTATGTCGCCAAAAAAGGTCAGGTATGTTGATGTGTTTGGTGAAACAATGCTTATATTGCCTGTATTACTATGTGAAAACCAATATACTCTCGTACTACATATAAATTCGTATCAAATAAATAAATAAATACCGTTTATGAGTGGTGTGGAATAGTTACCCTCCCATAGAGCTCGTTTCGTTTGGAACCAGCCTGATAGAAAACCCAGGAAAGTAAGGGGTACTGCTACCTGTATCGAGTATATTAAACCTCAGATGAGCGATTTCTCTATGAATTTTCGATGTTTCTCACCAAAAGCGGAGGTTTGAGCCCCCCCCCAAAAAAATTCCCCAAATTGGGCGGGATTGGGGAGAGCCAGTGATGGAAAGTTGGTCAGGACGGGGCGGGTTAATGGACGTCCAAAACCATTCATAACATGTGTTAACGATAAACAACCGTATGTCCTTGTAACACATTGTCCAACTTGCAATGTATATATCACATAACGGCTTACTAGTTGAAATAGTTGAGAGGTATACCCATGTATTGTCTGTTATTGGTTTGTTGGTGCTTAATACAGAGAGGTGGATGATAATATGATCAATACCTGACGGATCATTTCAACTTTATCTTAGTTTTTGTTGGTTGACAAAGGGTAAGAGAGGAAGACGAGAGGGTAAGAGAGACATTTGGTGGAGAAAGGAACCCAGAAAGATGGGTGGTGGAGGTGGGAGCAAGAATGTATGGGAAAAGACATCATATCTTTCGACAGATGCTGTTCACTATATTATACTTCTTTGTAACATATACATTGTAGGTCTTCTTTCATTTTCATGTCTTTCTTATATGTTATGGATAACAACACAGTCTTACACATTAAATACCTTCATATACTTATCCCTGCTGGTTCTGATTGTCTATACAAGCAATTATGACACACTGTAACATCACCAGCTTTGGCCCTTCCACATCTATCTGACAACGTTTACACTGGGGCTGGGGTAGGGGCAATGGGTGTGGGGTGTTCGATCGCCTGGTCGCTCACTGGCCGTGACTCCGGCTACTAGGCAGGGGAGAAATTAGTGCTTTCAGGTGTACATATGACTGTAAACCTCTCCACATTCTTATGCGGTGCTCAATCCTCGACTGCTTACCAGAGTCACATCAAACAGCTTGAGTTGTTTCACATCCGATGCTAATAGCTCATTCTAGGATTTACTTGGTGAGGATTAAATCCTTCACTCACAAGTTATCCAGCGGGCTAAGTCAACCAGGATACAAAGCATGGCGGCAATAGAAAAAAAAAATGCTGAGATGGGTTGGACACTTGTTCTGCATGCCTGAGTACCGCCTTCCTCGCCAGGTTCTGTATGGCCAACTTCCTGCAGCACATCACAACCCAAGCGGACAGAAGATATACGGTATAAAAATCATATAAAGACAGCTTAGAAGAAATGGAAATTTATACCAAAGGGTCTTGAAACCAACACCTCTGACAGGAATCAAAGGCAAGCCCTCTGCAGCGAAAGAACCATGCATCTCGAAGAACCTCGAAACCTGGCCAGAGATGGCATAGGCAACAGAGGCACAACCAAAACAAAATTCTCCCAGCAAACCCGGACTTGACATGCCGACTGTGTGGCAAAGTCTGAGAATCCATGTTTGGTATGCACAGTCACACTTGTTGACACCAAAGATAATTCTAGTGAGTATAGAAACCGTCGTAATCTGTAGCAGAAGGACAGCTCTAAGTAAGTGTGCCTGTGTTCTTACCTAATTGTTCTTACCTAATTGTATTTTTACAGGAATGAGTCAAGCTCGTACTGTCCCGTGTCTTAAACCATATTTATCGTACATATCCTTAAATTTGTGAATTGTTTTGGCACACACTATTTCAATCGGTAGTGCATTCCATTGATCAATTGCTCTGTTTGGGAAACTGAATTTCCTTACGTCTTTATCACCTCTCTTCTTATGCAGTTTTTTGCAGTGTCCTCTTGCTGATGCTTCTCCATATGTTAAGTAATCATTTATGTCTATTTTCTCCTTCCCTGATATGCACTTATATAGCATTATCATATCACCTCTTTTCCTTCTCTCCTGTAGTGTCGGTAGATTCAGTTTATTTAGTCTTTCTTCGTAGCTTAGGTCCCTTAAGCTTGGTATCCATCTTGTAGCGGCCCTTTGAACTTTTTCAATCTTGTCTATGTGCTTTTTGAGATGAGGACTCCAGACTGCTGATGCATATTCCAGGGTTGGTCTAATGAATGATGTTATTATCCTACTTAGCATGTCTTCATTTATGTATGTGAATGCTATTCTCATATTTGCAAGCAGTGTATACATGTTCCGTACCTTCTCGCTGATGTGGTCAGCCGGAGATAGTCTGTTATTGATAATCACACCTAGGTCTTTCTCTCTTTCTGATGTGTATAGGGTTTTATTTCCTAAGTTATAATCCCAATCAGGTCTTTTTCCACTTTTACAAAACTTGATTACATGACACTTGTCCACATTGAATTCCATTAGCCGTGTGTGTGTGTGTGTGTGTGTGTGTGTGTGTGTGTGTGTGTGTGTGTGTGTGTGTGTGTGTGTGTACTACTTGTTGATATTTATATCGTATCGTGAAGCTAATATCTACTCCATGAAATCACCTAAATGTTTAGTGGCTTATTATTCACTGTGATTATCATGGATATCATTATTCTTCTGCTTTAATTAGAATATTTCATATCACATCATCCCTGGGGTAGGGGGTTTTTCAAGAATACTCCCCCAGTATCCCTGCTTGTCGTAAAAGGCGACTAAAAGGGTTGGCGGAGGGTTAGTGCCCCTCCCCGGAAAACAACTAACTAAAAAAACAAACAAGAAGCCTCGGACAAAGACTGACCAAACGATGACGACCCAGGACCGAACAAAGGACTTGGTAATGAGTACATGGAATGTAAGAGGAGCGAATGATGAGGTGAAAGAGAGAGAGATTGTCCAGGTGTTTGAGGGTGCGAAAGTGGATGTATGTGGAATAACTGAAACAAAATGGGGAGGAGAAAGTGTGAGAGAATGGGAGTATGGATGGGGTATATGTGCAGGAGTAGGTGAGAATGAGAGGGCAAAGGAAGGAGTATGTATAGTTGTGAGTAAAAGATGGAAGAGGAGCATAAGACAGTATGGATCAGTTGGGTCAAGGATTGTGTGGGTAAAGTTGAAAGTTGGAATACAAATGTGGGCGATTGTGTGTGTGTATGCGCCAACGCAAGATCGTGCTAGAAGAGTGAGAGAAGAGTTCTGGACAAATGTGGAAGTGTGCATGGAAAAGTTTGGAAGGAATGAGAGAGTGGTTTTGATTGGTGATATGAATGGTAAAGTTGGGAATGTGAAGGTGGATGGAATAGTTGGTGAGTGGGGTGTGCCTGCTGAGATAGATGAGAATGGGAGTGCGTTAGTGGACATTTGTGCTGGGAGGGGGTTGGTGATAGCCAATACCCTCTTGAGGCATAAAATGATCCACAGGTATACATGGCGAGTGATGAGAAGGGTGGGTGGTGAACTGAATGAAAGGAAGGCAATGATTGATTACGTGTGTGTGGATAAAAGGATGCGAAGATGCGTAAAGGATGCAAGAGTGTATAGAGGTTGGGGGAGTGGACTTTTTGACCACTACTTGGTGGTGGCCAGAATTAGAATGCAAGTAAGATGGAGGAATAGAAGAAGGGAAAGACGAGAGGAAGGAGTAGTTGCAAGGAGAGTGGAAAGGTTACAAGAGGATGAGAAAAAGGCAGAGTATAAGAGAGAAGTAGAGGAACGATTGGGGAAATATGAATTGGAGCAGATGGGAGACGTGGAAGGTGTGTGTAAGATATTTACGGAAGAAATATGTGTAGCATGTGATGTGGTGTGTGGAAGGAAGAGAAGACGGAGGGGGGTGCAAGGAACAGCGTGGTGGACTGAAGAGGTGAAACAGGCTGTGGCACAAAAGAAGAAAGCGTACAATGAATGGATGAGAAATAGGGGCGTGGAAGAAGTTGAGAGGCGGAAGAGAGAGTTATATGTGGAAAGAAAGAGAGAGGTGAAAAGATTAGTAAGAGAGAGTAAGAAGAGAGTGGATGAGGAATTTGGAAGGAATTTGAGTGTAAAGTGGAGGGACTGTAAGAAAATGTTCTGGAGAGAAGTGAAAAGAGTAAGACAGGGTGGAAGTGGAGTAAGCAGGGGAGTGAAAGATAAAAATGGTAGATTACTAGTGGAGAAGGGAAAAAAAGTGAACAGATGGAGAGAACACTTTAAGGAATTGTTGAACGAAGAGGATGGAAGTAATGCGAGTATAAGTGGCTGGGGAATGGCTGGGAGGAGGATGGAGGTGAGAAGACAGGAAGAAATCAGTAGGATAGAAGTTGTGGAAGCAATGAAGAAAGTTAAATCGGGGAAAGCCCCAGGAATTGATGGAGTGTGTGGTGAAATGCTGAAGTATGGGAGAGAGATAGTAGTAGAATGGATGTGGAAGATGTGCAGATTGGCCTGGGAGGAAGGTAGAGTCCCGGAGGATTGGAAGTCAGGTATAATTATTCCCTTGTACAAAGGAAAAGGGGAAAAAGAAGTGTGTGGTAATCATAGGGGCATTTGTCTTCTTAGTATAATAGGAAAAGTGTATGGTAGGATACTTATAGACAGAGTTAGAGAAAGAACAGAGAAATTAGTTGGAGAAGAACAGGGAGGCTTTAGGAAGGGAAGAGGTTGTGTAGATCAGATATTCATTCTTAGATCTTTAGTGGAAAAGTTTCTAGAGAAGGGAAAGAAGTTGTATGCGGCTTTCATGGATTTGGAGAAAGCATATGACAGGGTGGATAGACAAGGATTGTGGAAAGTGTTAAGAATATATGGAGTAGATGGGAAGTTGTTGAATGCTATGAAGAGTATGTACGATGGTGCGAAGGCTGCAGTGCGTGTGGATGGTGAAATAAGTGAATTTTTCTCTTTGAAAGTTGCTTTGAAACAGGGATGTGTCATGTCTCCATGGTTGTTCAATCTGTACATGGATGGGGTAATAAAAGAGGTACAAGGTAGGATAGTGGATGTTGGAGTGGCCCTGGTGAGAGAGGATAGTGTTTGGAAACTCCCTGTACTGTTGTTTGCAGATGATACTGTGTTGTTGAGTGAAGACGAAGGGGAGCTACAAGGCTTGGTTAATGAGTTTGGGAGAGTGTTTAAGAAACGGAATCTAAAGGTGAATGTAGGGAAGAGTAAAGTGATTGTCTTTGAGAGAGGTGGAGTTAGTGAATGTACAGCGAGGCTGGATGGTGAGGAATTGGAAAATGTGAGTACGTTTAAGTACTTGGGTAGTGTGATGAGTAAGGATGGAGGTTTGGAGGGTGAAGCGCTTGAAAGGGTACAGCAGGGAAGAAAGGTTGCTGGTTCTTTGAAAGCAGTGATAAGAAACAGGGAAGTGAGCATGGAAGTGAAAAAGTTACTACATGACAGTATTGTGATACCAACTCTAACGTACGGAAGTGAAGCTTGGACATTGTTGGAAGGACACAAGTCAAGAGTGAGAGCAGTGGAAATGAGTTATTTAAGAGGAGCCTGTGGAGTCACGTGGAGAGACAGGCTGACGAATGAAGATATACAGGAGCGTAGTGGTGTAGATGTGGATGTGATAGGAAGCGTTATGAGGAACACACTGAGGTTGTTTGGCCATGTGGAGAGGATGGAGGGTGGAAGACTGACGAAGAGAGTGTATGTGAGTGAGGTGGAGGGGGGAAGAGGGAGGGGGAGGCCGAGGATGAGATGGAGGGATGGGGTGGAGAGGTATATGAGAGAGGGGGGTGTGAGTTGGGAGCAGGGCAGTGAAATGGCGGGGGACAGGGCGACTTGGAGGCGATTTGTTTGTGGCCACCCCAAACGGGATTGAGGCGTCTGACAATAGATGGATAGATAGATAGACATCATCCCTACACTCCATTCAAAGCGGATATCTTCGCTGGCCACGCCCTCCTTCCTCTCCGTTATTCTTATTTGGTGGACAGTTATCATATGACTGTCAACGCCTTCCTGTCACTACAGTCACTTTCAAACCGACACCGGTTATTATAACATCATCAAAGCTTTCTGTCTGAATGCAGTGCTACTGCCACCTTGAACTTAATCTCTATTTTTTTAAATAATTATTCTGCCTTCACGAAAAGCAACCACTATCCATGATCTATATAGTCTCCAGTAGCCTAATGACAAATTTAAGTGCACCAGCGGGCCTGCCGGGACTGTGCTACCACTTTCCCCTCCATCACTGCACCTGAACCAACAGTCCCTACATCACGGTCCTTGCATCAACTGTTCAGGCACCAACTGTCCCTGCACCACTGTCCCTGCACCACTTTCCATGCACCATTTTCCCTGCACCTGTTTCCCCGCATCACTGTCCCTGCACCACCACTTCCCCTGCACCACAACTGCCCTCACCATCACCAACGCCAATGCACCACCGCCACCCTCCCTGCATCACTGTCCCTGCACCACCACTTCCCCTGCACCACAACTGCCCTCACCATCATCAACGTCAATGCACCACCGCCACCCTTCCTTCATTACCATTGTCCCTTCACCACTACTGTCACTGTCCCTGCACCACTGCTCTCCCTGCACCACTACTGTCCCTGTATCACTACTCCCCCTCCACCACTACTGTCCTTGCACCACCACTGTCTCTGTATCACTACTTTCTCTGTACAACTACTCTCCCTCCACCACCACTATCTCTGCACCACCATTGTCCCTGCACCACCATTGTCTCAGTACCACCACTGTCCCTGTACCGCCACTTACCCTTGTGCAACCGCTGCCTCTGCACCATCACTATATCTGCAGCACCATTGTCCCAGGATCATTGTCCCAGCATCACCACTGCACCTGTACCACCACTGCTCCAAAACCACTGTACGTGCACCACGACTGTACCTGCACCACCACTGCCCCAAAACCACTGTACGTGCACCACCATTACCCCAAAACCACTGTACGTACACCACCATTACCCCAAAACCACTGTACGTGCACCACCACTGTATCTGTACCACCATGGTACCTGCTTCATTGTACCTGTGTAACACTGCCTCTGCACACCACCGTCCCTGCACCACATCTGTATCTGTATCACTGCCCACAATTCTGTGATATTCAGACATCGAATCCTCGAACCGGGTTATATGAGACTGGCTAGTATACCTGTTTATTCCCGATGCTCTTCAGGCTGGGCAGAATGTTGGACATAGTTTATTTTCCTTTTGTATTTCTTCAACCAACAAGATACTGGGGGACCTGTACCGAAATTCTATTCCTGCATATCGTACTATAGAGGTGGACTGTATCCTAGGAAGGCCTGAATATTTGCTTGTCTGTCTGCTATTCATGGCCAGTTCTCAAGCCGGGGGTCAAGATATACATGAGTACAGGTATGGATCTCAGAAAGGTCATGGACAGCATATAAACAGGTTGTGGGGTTCAGGTATGGAGGTTCAGTCCTCGATCCTGACTCCATGCCAAAAAGTTTCTCACAGACACCATGATATAAATGCGGAAATTTATATGAGAGTAGACTAAGACGAAAGTAATTAACAGATACGTTTGAGATTTCAGTGGAAGGGTACCGCTCCCTACCCTTTACCCCTCCCAGGGAAGAAAGGGTGTACAGTTTCCTAGGCCTGGAATTTCGAATGGGCCCGAGAGTACTTCAAACTTTGATAAAGATTATTTGAGGATCCACCTTAGACAAAAGGGATGTGAAACAGTGATGGATTTCTTTGAAATTTTGCGAAAATCACGCTAAATACAACGAGACATCAAAACACATCCTTCTGGTTGACTCGAGGAGTGTCTTTTGTGTTGTGGCAATATGATTAAAATGAGCAATGCCGAGTATCTATCTATCTGTCTGTCTGTCTGTCTGCCTGTCTATCTGTCCATTTACAGACAGACACCTTAATCTCGGAAGGGGTGGCCACAAACGATTCGCCTCCACTTACCCTGTCCTTCATTATTAGGCTTCTCCCTTTCCAACTCACACCACCCTCACCTCTACACCTCCACACCCCATTTATCCATTCATGCTCGGTCTTCCACTTCCTTTCCTTCCCTCCCTCCACCTCACTCACATAAATTCTCCTACTAATTCTGTTGCTCCCCATTCTCAATACAGCTGGAAAATATAATGGTCTTCCCCATGGTGAAAACCTCATAACCGTTTCCTTCTCTCTCCTTCAGGTCAGCAGGAAGAGAAACAGATTTCCAGATGGTTTTGGCCTCAGCCAGTAAATCCCCTGGGATTTTTTTGTGAGTATTGGTACCGAAAAAAAATATTACTGTCTTGTATCAGTGGTATAATGCAACAAGTTTACAACGTGAATGCCAATGAAAAAAAGAAAAAAGTTAAGGTTTATGCATTTCTGAAATTTTCCTCAGTTACTGTACAGTTTCTTCAAGGGAAACAAATTTTGCAGACCTATAGTTCGTTCAAGTTAACTTCGTGGCAGATGTGAGTGCAATATATATATATATATATATATATATATATATATATATATATATATATATATATATATATATATATATATATCAGCAGCAGATAAGTGTCCACTGCAGGACCGGCCTATCCCTACCAAAGCAGGGACGATACAACCAATGTATCTCTAGCCAGTGGCTTAGGCTGTCTGGTAGAGACTGCATATAGCGTGAGAAGTGCTTGTGAGAGTAATTGCAATGTTTCAGTGGTTTTGGATGTGTGTGTAGTCTGTGAACCAAGTGTAATTGGCCAGCCTTAAGCCGACTGAGTGCAAGCATACTAGTATGCGAAACTGGTTCAACCACAGCACCCCTTATGTCTGCGAAATTGGTAAGTGGCTCGGTGAATTCTTCCCAAAGTTTTTACAGCTCTGGCAGCAGTCGAACCCGCGACCACCAGCGTGCGAGATGAACACTCTACAACTGTACCACAGAGGCTCCTTGTATATATATATATATATATATATATATATATATATATATATATATATATATATATATATATATATATATATATATATATATATATATATATATATATATGAGTCTCTGTGGTACAGTGGTACAGTGTGCGTTTCGTACACGGGTGAACCAGGGTTCGTGCCCCGCCAGGGTAATAAACTTTGGGAGTGTTCACCCGCCCACGTACTGCATTGGCGGACACAAGGGGTGCTGTGGTTGAACCAGTGTCGCTTACAATAAAGTATGCTTGCACCCAGTCGGCTTGCACGGGCCAATTAAACTTGGTTCACAGACTACACACACATTCAAAGCCACTCCAACACTTCAATTACACTTACAATCACATCTCACCCTACATGCAATCTCTACCAGACAGCCTAAGCCACTTGGAAGAGATAGGTTGGCTGTATCATCCCGACTTCGGTCGGGATAGGCCGGTCCTGCAGTGGATACTCAAATGGCTGATGATAATATATATATATATATATATATATATATATATAGATAGATAGATAGATAGGTAGATAGATAGATATCTCTATATCTATATATATAGATAGATAGATAAAAAGATAGATAGAGAGATATATCTATATCTATATATAGATAGATAGATAGATATATCTATATCTATATCTATATCTATATCTATCTATCTATCTATCTATCTATATAGATTGATAGATAGATAGTTATATCTACCTATCTATCAATCTATCTATCTATATCTATCTATCTATCTATCTATATATCTATATATATCTATTTCTATATCTATATATCTATATATATATATATATATATATATATATATATATATATATATATATCTATATATCTATATATGTATATCTATATCTAACTATCTATCTATCTATCTCTCTCTCTCTCTATATATATATATATATATACATCTATATCTATATCTATCTATCTATATCTATATATATAGATAGATATAGATATATCTATATATATCTTTATCTATATCTATCTATGTATCTATCTATATCTATCTATCTATCTATTTATCTATATAGATAGATAGATATATCTATATCTATATCTATCTATCTATATATATAGTTATATATATAGATAGATAGATAGATAAATAGATAGATATAGATATAGATAGATATAGATAGATAGATATATTATATAGATAGATATATTATATAGATAGATAGATTGATAGATGGATAGATAGATAAATAGATATAGATAGAGAGATATAATATAAATAAATAAATATATATATATATATATATATATATATATATATATATCTATATCTATATATATATATATATATATATATATATATATATATATATATATATATTCTATCTCTCTATCTATCTATCTATCTATCTATATTTATAGATAGATAGATAGATAGATAGATATATATATATATATATATATATATATATATATATCTATATATATATATATATATATATATATATATATATATATATATATATATACGTTTATTCCTGGAGGCATATGAGGTTGAAAGGTATGCCATATTCTCTTTTACTTGTTTTTTTATGTATGGTTTCTATTTGCCATGCAGTTTTTTGGTTGTCCTCTTGGAGTTTCTTCAGGAGTTCTTCAAAGGGCAATGACTTTTCGGAACTGTCTTCTTCCATCTTCAAGCTGTATCTAATGGTTCTGTCATGGGTGGCTGCTTACATATTACTCAGGTGAATCACGTGGAGACAGGAGGGTGGAGATGATTAGGAAGGCTGATTGCTCATTGGATGCTTTGCTGGCTAAGCCAATAAGGCTTTTTGATGATGGTAGGATTTAAAAATCATCGACTTGTGTGTTTATTGTAGGTTGTTTCGTGATTATGTAGATTAACTCTAGAAACAAGAGATGTCATGGGTCTTGCTCTTTGTTGAGTATTTTGGTGTTCTCATCCAGGTCTTGTTGTGTTATGTGTGAATTGTGTAGGGTGGCATAGTGGTTCTTGATGGCTTCTTTCTGTAGGTGACAGGTGAGGTGCCTGGACAGTCTGGTCCATGTCATTCCAATGTATGAGTGAAGTCCACGCTCCCCTCTGTTCAAGTTATGCTAGTAAATGACATGGTCTTCCTGAAGGGGCGTCTTGGTCACTGCGGGTCGATTAAGAAGCAGCAGGTTGGCTGTTTTCTTTGTTTCCTAGTAGATGATGAGAGAAAGATGCTGATCTGGGTCTGTAGGGCATACATTTCTATACAGTGACCTTGATGATCTTCTCACCAATCTTGTAGTCTATAGGCAAGTGGTTCCTGTAGTGTATCTCGATGTGATCGTCATTTACGGGTGTTGGGGCATCTTGGTTAGTATACCATTTGTCCATGTGTCACTTAACTGCATCAGATACATTGGTGATAGTGTAGCTGTTGTTAACGAGGGCTTGAGTCATGCGTTCTAGTTCCTGGTGGGCGTCTTTCCAAGTGGAGTAGTGGGAGAGGGCTCTCCAGACATAGGCACTGATGGTGGAGGGCAGGATCTTGGGCACTCACTATCTCCTTTCAGGCAGTCCTTTGTTCGTGGGCTTGGTGAATACTCTAGTCTTGAACGCTACCTTGTGCAGTGATGAGTATGTCCAGGAAGGGGAGGCATCAATCGTTAGCTTCTTCATAGATGAAGTTAAGTCCAGAGGCAGAGATGAAGTGCTGTCTGAGGTCCTGCAGTTCCTGAAGGTCCTTGATAAGAATGAAGATGTCGTCGACATAGCAGCGGTATAGGGAGGGGCAGCCAGTAGCTAGGACTTTCGATTTGATGGTTCTCATGTAAAAATCAGTAAACAACGGCTACACTAACAACGACCTATCTTACGCAATTAAGAGACACATGGACAAATGATATATTAACAAAGACGCCTCAACACCCACAACTGGCAAACATATCAGGATATACTACATGAACCATATGTCTACAGACTACAAGATGGATGAGAAGATCATCAAGGACATTGTATACAGAAATGTATGTCCTACAGACCCGGATCAACACCTTTCTCTCATCATCTACTACGAAACAAAGAAAACAGCCAACCTTCTGCTTCTTAACCGACCCGCAGTTACCAAGACGCCCCTTCAGGAAGACCATGTCATTTACTAGCATAACTGCAACAGTGGGGAGCGTGGACTTCACTCATACACTGGAATGACATGGACCAGACTGTCGAGGCACCTCACCTGTCACCTACAGAAAGGAGCCATCAAGAACCACTATGCCACCCTACACAACTCACACGTAACACGACAAGAGGTGGATGAGAACACCAAAATAATCAACAAAGAGCAAGACCCATGGCATCTCTTGTTTCTAGAGTTAATCTACATAATCACAAAACAACCTACAATAAACACACAAGTCGATTTCTAAATCCTACCATCATCAAAAAGCCTCATTGGCTTAGCCAGCAAAGCATCCAATGAGCAATCAGCTTACCTAACCAGCTCCATCCTCCTGTCTCCACGTGATTCATCTGAATCATATATATGCAGCCACCCATGGCATAACCATCTAGAGGGAGAGCAGAGATGAGGGAGAGAGATCTAGCTACGATAGACAGTGCATCTCCTGCTACTGTCTGAGACCTGCTGAGGGGGCGAATAGCAGATCTCAGTCTCCGGTGGCCCAGAAGATCAGGTCAACCACAATTTGGTTCAATCGGGTACAGTTTCCTCAAGTATCAGGATACTGGCGCTGATGTTTTCGTGCATCTCCAGGCTGTCATTGCACCAACCCTCAGCATCTACATCACTCCTGCAGGGACAGTGAGTCGGTGGAATTTTGTCTGTTTGGGATTCCCAAGGGCCCTGAGGTTCCGGATATTACTAGACGGGGAGGCATGACCGTGCAGGGCTCTACCTATGCATAATGGCGTCCCCAGGCCCCGGGACACCAGGTCAGGGATCCTGTGATTCCTGGGGAGACAAGCACCGTCGTGGAGATGTACATTGCGATGACAAAGACTTTTTGCGGGGGTGACAAGGGGGCTCTGTGTGTTCTTCTACCCAAGATCTTTGAGGAGAACTGGCTGCCTTGCTTTGTCATCCCCGAGTGCTTTGCTTGCAATGTACAATCTGTTCCTCACTGATGGGAGTGCCGTGCCCAGCACCTGTGACTTGCTGCCCCCTGCACGACACAGTGATAGAGGCTGAGGCTGAATGCCCCGCCCATTCGGAACACTGCAAACAAGATCACTGACCGGCACTAGAACTGGATATGGCAATGACCAAAGCAGAAGTTCACGATCCGCCGTCAGAGACCGAGGAGGAACGGGACTCTTCTGACTCAGTCTCCATGGTCAAGGATGCGTCGACCGACTACTCGGCCGAGGAAGAGGTCACTGAGTCCTCCCTTCCTCTGGCAGTGGAAGGCAACCCATCTCGCCCTCCAATCATGGACCACAAAGATCGGCTAGCCGTATACTCCTACCGACACTTCCTGACTCTAGCCACCTACTCCCGGTCGTACCAACTCGAAGCCATGATCTACTCCAACCTCCACAATCTGCTCCAGGCTGCTGACCTGGGTGAGGGGGTTACATTCGTTTTGATTCTCAGGGAGGAAGAGATGCATTTAGCCAATCTCCGAGCATTCTATCATATGCTTCCTTCACGCTTGGCCCCCTTTACTGGGCGTTTCATGTGATGCCTGATAAATTTTTTTTAAAGTTTCCATTGTGTTTTTTAATAGTATTTGGACTAATACCCCAAATTGTGGGTGCTGGACATATAGTTACCCCCCTCCAAAAAAAAAAAAACTATCAGATACAGCCTGAAGATGGAACAAGATAGTTTCGAAAAGTCACTGCCCTTCGGGGAACTCCTGAGGAAACTCCAAGCAGACCACCGACAAATTGTACGGCAAATAGAAACTACTTAAGAAAATCGATAAAGGAGTATGTGCCATAACTTTTAACCTAGTATGCCTCCAAGGAAATATTCTACCTGGCTACACCAACATATCTATCTATCTATCTATCTATATCTATCTATCTATCTATATGATAATGATATATATATATATATATATATATATATATATATATATATATAGATATATATATATATATATATATATATAGATAGATATAGATAGATAGATAGATAGATATAGATCTATCTATCTATCTATCTATCTATCTATATATATATATATATATATATATATATATCATCATCATCAGCCGTTTGAGTATCCACTGCAGGACCGGCCTATCCCGACCGAAGTCGGGACGATACAGCCAATGTATCTCTACCAAGTGGCTTAGGCTGTCTGGTAGAGATTGTATGTAGGGTGAGAAGTGCTTGTAAGTGTAATTGTTGTGTGGGAGTGGCTTTGGATGTGCGTGTAGTCTGTGAACCATGTGTGTATATCTCTCTCTCTCTCTTTCTATATATATATATATATATATATATATACATTACAGAGAGAAGGAGAGAAAGATATATATATATATATATATATATATATATATATATATATATATATATATATATATATATATATATATATATATGTATATATATATATATATATATATATATATATATATATATATATATATATATATATATATATATATATATGTATTGTATAGAGAGAGAGAGAGAGAGAGAGAGAGAGAGAGATGTACCATATAGACACATAGATAGATAAATAGCCCGTTCATTTCGAAAAAAAATTCCTCATATCAAGAAAATGGTGTGAAGGTAGCAAGGACCAAGGACAAAATATATGCTGATGACGATGACGTATATATTAATAAATGTTTTGTTTTCTCCTACAGGTTCACCTCTCACCAGCTTCCTCAACAGTGGTAACAGTTTCTGTTTTCCTTCTACTTGTTTAGTTTTTTTAATTATTTACGAATTTAATGCCTCTGCTGCCTTGCACACAAATATTTATTATTATCTTTAGCCTAAAACCAGACGGTGTTTTACACGTGTGGCAACAGTGAAGAGGCAGTAATTTAGTTTTTACCAAAAATTAAATTATTATTTTTTCCATAATCTAAGCAATGATTCGGAGACATATGCGATAATATCTTTGAACGTATTCTGGTGGATTGCTTTGATTAAGTGTAGGTCACATTTCACAGGAATTACAGTTAAGAAAGTTATATATAGATAGATAGATTGATAGATATAGATAGATATAGTTATAGATAGATACATACATACCTACATGCATACATAGACAGATAGACAGGTAGATTGGCAGATTCATTTTATCGGAAATTGTATGTTTCCCTGAAGTGAAGTCTGCTTCAGTAAGTGATTTGATAGGCCAGTTGTTAATGCAAAAAGCACTCTCCATCAACATGATCATAGTTCCATTAGCTTATGTTTCCTTCCTGGTCAGATTTTTCCGTAATATAATACAGCATCAACCACTTTTTTTCTATAATAACCTGGACATAATCAACCTGAGTGTTAACAGAAATAATATAAAATCACTTGGAAGATAACCTAGCTAGGATGCATTTTATTAGCCATAATACAGAACCTCTCTGAACATACTGTAAGCAACTTAAAATATGCTTTAATAGCCCTAATATAATTTCTCTGGAACTAACCAACCTAAAAAAAAGAAAATCAGGCACGATATGTAACCACCCAGGACATACCAGGCGTAAAATAAGCAGTAACAAGTATGACAAATACACACTCTGGACATCACTAACTTGAATTATGCTTTAACTTTCATAATACTATAACTACTCTGGACACTAGAAAGCCTAACCTAGTATAATTTTTCAAAGTCACACTAACTATCCACTCAGTACACAAGTCAACCTAACATAAGCTTTAAGAGTTATAATGTATAACCACTGGACGCAGTCAACCTAAGTTTTAACAGCTATAGGAACATATAACCACTCTCTACACAGCCATAATAGCATAAGTTTTAACAGCCATAATATACAACCACTGGACACAGACTACCTTGCATAAGTTTGAACAGCCCTAATATATAAACACCGTACATAGACAACCTAAGGTTTAACAGCCATGATATACTAAACACTGGACACAGGCAACCCAACATAAGTTTTAACAGCCATAATTTATAACCGGTGGACACAGACAACCCATGATAAATTTAACAACTTTAATAATATATAGCCACTCTGGAAACAGCCATCCTAACACAGGTTTTTAACAAGCATAATATTCAGCCACTGTGGACCTAACCAAACTAATATAAACTATACCATGGTCAACGTGGGTCCATCTCAGCGTCCAGTCTGGTGGTAAGCATCGGTGGTAACCTGACCAACGTGACCACTAGCCAGCTGATCACCACACTCCTGAGAGCCGTCTGTCCAGCCACTAGGACACAACAACCAGGTACTTTTACAACCTTTGCATTATGCTATACATTCTTTGGTACTTTTACAACCTATGCATTATGCTATACATTCTTTGGTACTTTTACAACCTTTGCACTATGCTATATAATCTTTGGTACTTTTACAACCTTTGCATTATGCTATACATTCTTTGGTACTTTTACAACCTTTGCACTATGCTATATAATCTTTGGTACTTTTACAACCTTTGCATTATGCTATACATTCTTTGGTACTTTTACAACCTTTGCATTATGCTATACATTCTTTGGTACTTTTACAACCTTTGCACTATGCTATATAATCTTTGGTACTTTTACAACTTTTGCATTATGCTATACATTCTTTGGTACTTTTACAACCTTTGCATTATGCTATACATTCTTTGGTACTTTTACAAACTGTGCATTATGCTATACATTCTTTGGTACCTTTACACACTTTGCATTATCTATACATTCTTTGGTACCTTTACATCCTTTGCATTATGGTATACAATCTGTCGTTTAATGTTTACCGTACCTTCCATAAAAACAAAAATCTGTATAGCAAAACATTAAAGATATGCAAAAATCCAATGTAGTTCAATCGTTCGCGTTATTATCTGCCATGGTAAGTGTACTCTGTTGTGCACAAAATCTTGCCAGTATTGTTCTTAGTGCTGCCAGGCAATTATATTCTACAGAAGGAAGGGTTTATCATAGTATTATGCCGTTAGACTGGACTGAGATTTCCATGTTTTATTCATTTCTTTGCGTATGAAAAAATATCATCCGCTTTTAATGCAAAAAAATTAAAAAGTAAAAATATATATATATATATATATATATATATATATATATATATATATATATATATATATATATATATATATATATATATATATATATATATGAAAGTGAACATCAGTACATCGTGAAAGTGTTCATGGTACTTGATCATCACTTTCACCAATCTGTACTTTTTTTTTTTTTCAATAAATAGCACACAATACGCATACACACCAAGTCCATGAAAACGGAATTCGGCATCATGATTCGATTATTACATGCATGTAGTGCCAAAGCTACTCAAGGTATGCACTGCATCCAGTGCCAATGTGTGCTACATTACAATGTAATCTATATATTAGGAACGGTAACAGGTGTCATCCTATACTGTCAAACGATAATAACATATAACTATTTACTAATTCCCATATAGCAACACACCGCCTGTGATGGGGACTGAATGGAGGTAGATGGAACCATGTGTATACCAACCCTCCTGAGATATCACTCGTCATTTCAGAGAACATCGACCCCCTCCTGCACAGACACTTGTTGAAGCAGCTATTTGGGTGTAAACAATGGTCACTGGACATGATTGCAAGTTTGGTGTAGGTCTAATTGAATAACTAAAAAAAAAAAAATGCCAAGGATGAGCTGTTATGAAGCTTCCTATGCCACTTACAAGAGTCATGCTCCGAGTCATTCTACATCACCTCCACACAGTATAGAACAAGTCGCCATGGAAGAGGTGTTACGAAGCTACCTGTGCTGCTTATTGTTTGAACTAGAATTCCAAAGGGTCTTCCTCACCTACACACAACAGAGAATAAATCGCTGAGGAAGAAGTGTTATGAAGCTTTCCTTTCTATATCACTTATAATCCAGATGCTCCTTCATCTCCACACAACAGAGAATAAATCGCCAAGGAATAGCTGTTACGAAACTTCTTTTCCCACTTACATTCTATCAGTCTATCGCCAGTTACCTTCATTCCGTAGAAGGTGGACACAAATGATCGTGTTCATCTCTCTCTCTCTCTCTCTCTCTCTCTCTCTCTCTCTCTCTCTCTCCTGCCATCACGCTGCCCTCTCTCTAACATTCACCTCCTTTTCTCATATGCCTTTCCACTCCATCCCTTCCTGCCACCCTTGATCTACCGCTTCTCCTCCCCGCCACCACCTCTCACATACACTGTCCTAAACTCCTTTTATTGTAACTTAGGCTAAAACTGCCATTTCCCTATGTTCAGTACTGAGGTGTAACAACAGATTAACACTAAAATTTGGTGCTAGTTATCAAGAAGTGGTATGGAAAGGAGGCAAACCCTTAGCATTGTCATTATTTTCTGGAAGTGAACTACCTGAATAAGCAACGACAGAAAGAAAATTTGGCCTAAGTTAGCTGAAAGACCCTCGTTATTGTCTCAGTCTCCATTGTCTGCAACTGATCAAACAACAGGAACGTTAACCTATATCCTTATCCTTGCCCTCCACACAGCTGAGGCAGAGGAAGCCACTCAACCACAGGCCGCCGATCGCTTCTTGTGGTTCAGGTCTCGTCCTTCAGCCCTTGATGCCAGGAATGCATTCTGTGAGTTCAGGTTACCTTGCCCACAGTATTCTCTCTCTCTCTTTCTCTCTCTCTCTCTCTCTCTCTCTCTTTATATATATATATATATATATATATATATATATATATATATATGACTTTGTCTGCGTGGCTGGCTGGCAGGCTGAAATTAATTGTCTGATATTTTGTACGGAGCTTCATGCAAAAAAACGGTGAGTTTACAAAAATGTCAATCACTTACAGTCCGATGATGGGACATTTCAGTTCTGCTTGTAGTACCCTAATGTTTCTCTGGACCCTGCCACTGTGGAAAGTGTCACGCCGAAGTTGGGCAAGAGTCACTCAGAAATACTTCTATTGTGTTCCTTACTGTTTTTTTTTTTCCAGTTTCTGTCATCGAAGCGTTTGTCAGTTTAAAATGACACTTTCAGTGAACTGGCAAATCAACGAATAGTCTATGATCATTGTCTTTAGTATATTATATCCCTTTTTATCAGTAGACTACACACTGATGTACTGTACGTGTTGCTGTTTCACTGTAATTAGTATAATATATCCTGTTTTATCCGTAGACTACACACTGATGTTGGTAAAGTCATATGTCTCCAATTTTGTATGAACATTTTTTAACTCTCACTGTGGGAACAACTGCAGTATTTTATTGAAGCTAATGCCAAACATTTTTGTTCAGCTGAGTGAGTCCTGGAACGCTGAAAGTGTCATTACTGTCACCAGTAACCCTCTCATGATGGGACCTACTCAGTTAACGTATTGCAGTTCCTGACAATAATTTTATTCAGCTGAAAATGAGTCATAAAAGCCTGAGAGGATTCAGATCACCGAACCATAACGGAGGTTTTGACTGGACTATTTCATGTCTTGCATAGTTTGATTACTCTGTCTTAACTAAATTTATTAAATAAAGGACGAGAAAACATGAGACCGGTCTTTGCTGGAGAAAATTATTTATCCATTTTATTTGTGTGTGTGTGTGTGTGTGTGTGTGTGTGTGTGTGTGTGTGTGTGTGTGTGTGTGTGTGTGTGTGTGTGTGTGTTCTATCTGTTGCTTCAGTGGGATATAGTTTGTAGCTTGAAACTTTTATATACATATGATAATAAGTGAATTCCTTTGCATTTTCTGTGCTCCTAACTGCGGCATCTGTACATGGGCAGATCTCTCTCCTATCGTAATGTATCAAGTGCCACCAAATTCTTTTATTTTCCCATCATCATCATCGTCGTTGTTGTCGTCATCATCTCGAATTCTTTTCCGACCGAAGGATGGGATAAGGCAGCGTATAGAGTAGATGAAAAAAATCTGTTTGAGGGAAAACTTTTAACAGTATGGTCAATTCACTCTCATTCACTCACCATTTAAGCTCTGGAATCCTGATTCCATGAAACATTCACGCTAAGATACTTCACTTTGCCTATCAACTTGAGTCATTCTGATGACTCACGTCATCGGGTAAAAACAGGGAATCCAAACCCTTGTCATACTTATAGCCCCTCTATACAAAATTCTTCCAGCCAGCTCTACCCATTATAAGCTTTTTTGTAATGTAAATATATTTTTGCCAACAGCCGGAGATCAAACTCAGACATTTATACTCATTTTGGGAATGAACTTAGGGAAATCCTTGTTAGCAGATGTAATAATCACTGTCACTGTTTTTCGCAGGTAACAGAGGCAACAGTTTCCTGGTGTGGGCAAGTAAGTTATCATATTTCATTATGTACAGGATATTCAAAGCTTGTCTGGTCAATAGTGCACACTTAAACTAAGATTTTAACGAAAGAGAGATAATTACCGAGATGTCATTATCAATAGCTGGAACACCATTTTTGTGGTGTTATGGCATATAACATAAAGCTCCTTAAATCTGCCAAAAATTGCAAACACTGTATCTTGATTGCTGAGTTATAACAAAAGAATAGAATAAAGAGCTTGTTACGATGAAATGCTGTAGAATGGATGTAGAGCTTTAGAGTTCGCTTAGTCTGTCGCTGAACTACACGAATTAAGTAGCAAAACATCGAAGATCTCCGCCAGGTTAATGTGGTAAACTATAGCACTGTGCTTACACGACAGGTGGAATCCTGAACGGGACGAACATCACAGCCATGAGCGACCAGCAACTTCTCATCACCGTGCTTAACACTATCTGTGGCAGGAGCGCGAGGGACCTCGAAATGGGTATGGTATCTATATCTTTTTTTTATCTATATATTTACCTGTCTATCTATCTATGTATCGAGAGCGTTGGGGACCAGAGCGAGACTATTCAAACCCGACATTTAAGGCGAGTGTGATTGTGAAGGAGACTGTGGCACCAGTCTCACAGGACAAAACTCCCGAAATGGATGGAAAGCTGATGACAGGCAGTAGTCAGGACTTGATCCCTGACCATCTCCCAGTGCTGATATTTTTGTCAGTTTTTCTGGCAGAATTTTCCTCTACAAGCACATTGCATAATAAACGTTGCATTTATATTTTCTCAAAATGGCAGTGCATCACCCAGCCTCTGAGTCCGCGGCTGGGGGAGAGGGGAGTGGGAAGGGTGATCATTAATATTCTCACCAGTAGCTTCTTGGTGATGATCATATGATATGTCCTGAACTATTGTTTAACAATCTTTAGATTCAGTTCTATAACATTAGTGGACTTTCTTCGAATATTCTCTCTGTAAGCACTGTCTCTCCTCCTCTGCGAGGTTCAGCTGACTGAGTATAAAGACAGGAAACCAATCTCTGTATCCTCTCTCGTTATACGAGTTTCTAAGACCAAAATGGTTGTTGCATATATGTGCATAACAAAGAAGTACAAAGGAAAGCAAACAACAGCAGACCTGTTGGTCTTTTCTAGGTTGTTTCTTACTGGGTAAGTTATAACAGACATAAGTATTCTGTGAGTAAAAGACAAGGACTGGGAAGAGCAGGAATGCAGCCTCATTTACTCTCGTGTTCTCGAACTTGAATCTTCAGCGTTGCCCAAATTCATGATGAGGATGTTCTTTCCATCTTTGACTGTATATATCTGCGCTTTTTATTTATTCCTAAATTGATTAGTTATACAATATTCTTTAACTGTCTGTCTTCTAAAGTGGAAGACATTCATCTCTCCTTTCCCAGGAATCGCCATTCTAGGCGGTTTCAATGTTCACCTCCACCTTTGGTTCTCCTTTCACAAAAACTGCTACATTTTCTTCTGTCTTAAATGACCTAGACCAACGATTACAGCACTCTCCCTCCATCCTTAGAAAATCTGAAAGAGAGCCATAACATATCTGATCTTCTTACAACTAAGCCCTCTGCAAATCTGCAAATCTTTTGTCTCCTTTGGGCTCCTTTGATCACAGTCTTATACAGCCTGTCCTATTACTCCGGTAAAGCCTGTGGATACTTCCAAGAATCGGTGTCTGTAGTGCTTCGGCGCATCAACATTGCTGATTAGGAGACCCACAGACAGTACTTCTCCGAGTTTTCTTAGGATGATAATTCCTAATCTTGCTGAAAGCCGTCCGAGCATGCTGTATACAGTATGTATTACAGAGGATATTCTTTCAGACATGGAAGTATGCATTACATATTATTACCCTATGACTAACGCAAAAGTTCCATGAAATATTCGCATTTGTTATAATGCGGTCCACAACAACGAGATGGGAAATGATATTCCCAATCCAAATTACCCATGAAATATGTTCTCTGCATACTGTGGCCTAGAATCGTCTTAAATCTGTTCTTTGGCTTGCCGGAAACAATTACATCTGCTCTAAATGTATGTCAGTCTAACTCCTCTAGCCCCTTATGGTATCCTACTATGTTTTAATGCAAGAAAGAGGGAACCAACGAGTAGAAGCACGCCAAATTGTCCCCTCCAGGAAAAAAATAAATAACGGAGTCAAATTCAAGATCCGTTCATTTCGAGGTGCCTGGACATATTCTGTTTATAAGACTGCAGGTCATAGGCAGTAGGAAATACCGGCAGAGGAAGACAGTTCCCAAGTCGACCTGTTGCAGACATGAAGGACTGGGAGTAATGATAATTTCTTACATAAGAAAGTTGGACAGAAAAGGAATGAGAATTTGCTGCCAGACAAGTGCTTCACGCCCGCTGTAGTTGTGGAGGGATGCAAGCAGATAGTATGGGGAAGCAGTGACCATTGAAGTACCGATGGGAAAAGGATAAAGATATGAAGTGCGTCGAGGAGACAGTGGTTGAATGGGAGCCAGTAAGAGAAGGAAAGTTCATGAGACAAAAAATCTTTGCCTCCACCACACTCTAACTTAGCTTCTTCCTCTTGCCATCCTTTTTTCCATTTCGATGTCTCTTTGCTCCTCCTTATCGTAAAGAAACATGAACTTTTTGTCCATGTCTCTGTTCTCTCTTCACTCAACTTTTTTAGGACTGTTCATTCATCTCTTCCTCCCTATACATTCTGATGCCTGTAATTACAGTTCCTTTGGAATACGTATATTTGACATCTCTGGCTTCAATAGTTAACTAGAAGGCACTCAGAAAGTGCATACATCCACCAATGCCATTGCCATTAAAAAGGATCCGGATCCGTGGAGATATTGTGTGGAATACATAGGATCCGGATCCACCCCAAAATTTAATCAATTCCTTCTTGGCCCATGGTCCACCCTGCCACAAAATTACAGTGAAATTCATACAGAACTTTTGCAAGTGAGATACATAGGATACGGATACGGATCTGGATCCGTCCCAAAATGTAATCAATTCGTTCTTGGTCCATGACCCATTTTTTCACAAAATTTCATTGAAATTCACTGAGAATTTTTGGAGATATCTCGTTGACAAACAGACAAATATAGGTGAAAACATAACCTCCTCCAACTTCGTTGGCGGATGTAAAAGAGTGCAGTCTTGATAGAGCCCATCCTGCTGTTTGTAATGACTATGTTTCCATGCTGACACCCTGCTTAAGTACATTCTTTCACGTGTGTCCATCAACTTGCACCTTCCCTTCCAGCAAGAAGCTTGCTATTATCCAGCCCATCTAAAAAAAGGGTGACTGTTCCCAGCTGCCTAAAATAATATTGCCTTTTTGCAATAATCTTTTCCATTTCCAAAGACTTTGCATATTATCAATAGGAGGTTATAATCTTCCAGATGGGTGGTATGGAATTTCGTCAGGTGTGCTTCATTTGCAGTCTCCTCACATTCCTTTCAATTTCTTTGTCAACATTCTTTGGAAACTTTGGTGAAACTTTTGCTGTTGCACTTGTCCTAATAAAGGCATTTTCCGAGTTTGGCACAAATCTTCAGTTTCCACTTTGCCCTTTTACGGTTTCCATCTTCCTATAGGTGTCATTATCTGTAGCTTGTCCAGCTAGTCTCTCCATAGCTACTCTTCTTGATGGCCATAGTTCTTTTTCGAAAGTTTTCTATTGTATTGTTCCTCATGCTTCTACCTCCCACCAAATCGCTTGCACCTGATCATAAGTACTGTTTTTGAACTGTATACCTATGCCTATCCACTCATACACTGATTATTCCACCATACGAGTACGTTTATCCACCTACTTTTCACAATCCCAATCACAGCAGATGGGCTACTTCAACAGTTACACGATGATGCTATGGCACACTTGGTTTCTTACTTGCCCTTAATTTGTGATTAGTTTTTTTTTTTTTATGTGAGGAAGAATGAACCAAAGCCCACGAGCCCGCAAAATTGTTCTTTCCAAGAGAAAAGCAAAATACAAGAGAGAGCCAAATTCAAGATCCAATCATTTCGAGATGTCCGGACACACTGCGTTTGACAGACTGGATATCATAGGAAGCAGGAAATACAGACAGAGGGAGACAGTTCCAGAAATGACCTGTTGCATAAATGAAGGACTGGAAGTAATGGTTAACTCTTGCATTAGAGAGTTGGACAGAGGGTTGAGAGTTTGCTGCTAGACGGGTGCTACGCACCCGTCGTAGAGGTGGAGGAATGCAAGCAGACAGTTTAGAGGAGCAGTGACCATTAAAGTAGCGATAGAAAAGAGATAAAGATGCAACAGTGCAGCAAAGAGACGGAGATTCAAGGGAGTCAGTAAGAGGAGGAGAGTAAATGAGACGAAAAACCTTTGACTTCACCCTATTGAGATCAGCTGAATGTGGGGAGCCTCCCCACACGTGGAGAGGATAAAACCCGTGAATAGAGTCAACAATTGTGCAGGGGTAGAGAAGGAACGGATTCGGCTTAGCACACCTAACCTCTTGGAAGCAGATTTTACAAGAGATGTAATATGATCTTTCCAAGGTAAGTCCCGAGTAAATGAAAGCCCAAGCATGTTCAAGGAGGATGCAGGATTAAGCTGAATATTATTAAACATTAGTGGGTATACCTGTGGAAGATTTTGTTGGATTGATAGGTGTAAGAACTGAGTCTTTGATGCATTAAAAACAACCAGATTATTTTTACCCCAGTCAGAGATACGAGCCAAGTCAGACATTAAGTTTGCCATAGCCTCATCCTTTGTTTGCTGAAGTAACTGCTGAGATGGACGTTGCGGAAACCGAATGGAAAGGTGAAAGGTGGAGTCATCAGCGTATGAATTGATAGGGTTAGATGTACCGCTTAGAAGGTCATTGATGAATAAAAGGAGAAGAGCTGGTGATAGGACAGAACCCTGAGAAACACCACTGTTAATAGATCTAGGAGAAGAACGATGGGCGTCTACAACAACGGCTATAGAACGACCAGAAAGGAAGCTAAAGATGAAGGAACAGATAGAAGGATAGAAACCGTAAGAGGGCACTTTGGAAATTAAGGATTTATGTCTGACTCGATCGAAAGCCATTGAGATGTCAAGTGCAATGGCAAAGGTTTCGCCAAAGTCCCGAAAGGAGGATGACCAGGAGTCTGAAAGGTAGGTGAGAAGATCACCAGTAGAGCGTCCCTGACGGAACTCATACTGAATTCAGAAAGAAGGTTGTGATAGGAAAGATGTTTTAACATTTTTCTAATAAAAATTGACTCGAAATCTTTTGAGATACAGGATGTTAAAGCAATTGGACGATATTTAGAGGGTTGGGAATGGTCACACTTCTTTGGGACTGGCTGAATGAGAGCAAACTTCCAGCAAGAAGGGAAGGTACAAGTTGATAGGCAAATGCGAAAGAGTTTGCCTAGGCAGGGTGTAAGCACAGAAGCACAGTTCTTGAGAACAACAGGAGGGATTCCATCAGGCCCATATGCCTTGTTAGTATTGAGGCCTGTGATGGCAGAAAATACATCAGGTGAAGAAATTTTAATGTCAGCCATGAGGAGGTCAGAGGGGGGAAGTGATGGAGAAACAGCACCGGAATCGTCTAAGGTGGAATTTGAGGAGAAACTCTGAGTGAAGAGATCTGCTTTATCAGTAGAAGAAATAGCTACAGAGCCATCAGAGTAGAAAAGAGGAGGGAAAGATGATGAGGTAAAGTTGTTAGAAAGGTCTTTTGCAAGGTACCAGAAGGAGTGGGAAGAATTCGAGTTGGAGAGTTGAGAGTATTTAGTATGGATGAATTTTTTT
This sequence comes from Coenobita brevimanus, assembly GCF_032717465.1. Classification (NCBI taxonomy): domain Eukaryota; kingdom Metazoa; phylum Arthropoda; class Malacostraca; order Decapoda; family Coenobitidae; genus Coenobita; species Coenobita brevimanus. The sequence continues at coordinate 18,829,845 of NC_137041.1, forward strand.
TTTAGCAGAGCGAAGAACAGACTTAGCACGATTCCGGGCAGAAACGTATAAAAGATGTGATTCAGGGGTGGGTTGGCTCCTGTACCTTTTATAGGCCCTCTCCTTGTTGCGGACAGCAGTAGAACATGTGTGATTATACCAAGGCTTTCTTGCGTTAGTCAAAGGATACGAGAAAGGAATGTATGCTTCCATGCCCGAGAGAATGACCTCCATAATGCGCAATGCACACTCAGATGGCTCCCTGCCATGGAAGCAATAATCATTCAAGGGAAAATCAAAGAAGTAAAAGGAACTTTGTTATACCTAATGTACCATAAACTCTAGTTCCTTGTTTCAACCCCCCAGAGTCTTCCACAAGAATTCCTGTGATATTCAACAGGAAGAACTTTTTCAAAGTTGATTAGAAAGAGAAATGAAGTGGTATTTCAGAGGGCGAGCTCAGTATTGTACTGCTGAAAAACCATGATTCATGCGACCTCTAACAGTGAACCTGCCTGTTATCGTTGCTCTTGACTAGTATACACTGGGTTGCATGAACACCTTCATCATGGAAAGAACATGTTCCTTTGATGAAGTTCTTTGAGACAGTGAGAAGTAAATTATGTGAGAAAATGAACAACAGAGGCTTGCTACACCATGACAATATGCACAAATTGTCAGTGTTTGTAACCTTAAACAGTAGGTTTTGATCAAGTGAAGAATTCCATTAGTTCCACGTTCACTCTGATCACCTGGCTTAGCACTGTGTGACTTTCTAGTTGTCATACATACTGAAGGTCGTGATGAAAGAACAGTGTTTTGACAGGACCGAGGACATTTACAGGGTGACCCAAAATGAATGAACCCATAACACTAGGAAGACGTAGGGATATCACTCGTGGGGAGCACTGGTTCCAGCAGGATGGGGCCATCCCACACACTTCAAACCAAACGTTGATGTGGCTGCGGCAACTATTCTAGGACTGACATGTCAGTATGTGTGACCCTGAGTGGGCCCCACACTCAACCGACCTGAATTCAGCAGATTTCTATTTGTGGGGTAATCTGAAGGATCATGTTTACGGAAACCACCCCCAGACAATCAGAGACCTGAACACAGAAATCACAGCCAACATCAGAGCCATCCCAAGAGAGGAGTGTGTTCGCATAATTGACAAGTTAGCATTCAGGAGTGCCTGTGACGTCGAGGTGGTTAATTGGAACACTAACTGGAGAACCCAAACTTTCAGGATTGTTTTGTTATCAACTCAGTTTGACATGAATGCAAAAATAAAGCAAATCACTTATCAGCTGTATAAATGACACACTTTTATGGATTGCATTCTTTTGGGGTCATCCTGTAATTTGCGATAATAACAAGTGTCCCAAAGAACATCAAGGAAAAAAGGATTGCAGCATTGGCTCCATCGGTGGTAGGATGCTTGAAACAAGAGTTTGGATGCAGGAGGCACGTGCTTTGAAGGTGGTGATATGAGTGTATGATCAATGCAGAGACTGAGTTTGCCAGCCATTGTCAGAGATTCGATCACTACTCTTCTGAAATCGTCAGACAGCAGCAAAAATGAAAAAAAAAAATGATACCATCGTATTCCAGGATTTCATTTATTTATTTACTGACGTGGGACCTGGCGGTGATCAGGTAAAAGAACGAAAGAAAAAAAAAAAAGGACTGTCCCTTGCCTGCAGCACTGAAAGACCAACCCTTCTATTTGAAGACGGCACCCAGGTTCCCATTTTACATACTGGACCAATGTTCCTTCTTCGGTCCATATCCCCAGGGGTACATTCTCTATGTGCATAGTCTTGCCATTGATGTATTCACCCCATGGACTTGATCCCCAATGGTCTTTTCCTCCACTACCTACCCACCGGAACACCCTATTCCACTCAGCCACCCACCCACCCTCCCACATTGAAAACATACCCACCCTGTCCAACCACTCATTCAATGACTCACCCACTCAACATGAAAGCCTGTCACAAAAAGGACTTTGTAGTTTACTTGTAGAGAAGTTATATATATATATATATATATATATATATATATATATATATATATATATATATATATATATATTGAACTTGTGGACGACCGGTTGTTATACTTGAGTCGTTTTGTAAGTAGAAGATCTTGGTTCCCTTTTGTGACCAAATGTCACAAAAAGGACTTTGTAGTTTACTTGTAGAGAAGTTATATATATATATATATATATATATATATATATATATATATATATATATATATATATATATATATATATATATATATATTAAACTTGTGGACGAGCGGTTGTTATTCTTGAGTAGTTTTGTAAGTAGAAAATCTTGGTTCCCTTTTGTCATGCAATGACAGGAGAGGTAAAGAATAGTATGGGACTATTTCTATTTGTCTTGGAATATTAACAAAGTTTCTCACACACGAGTGAAGTATAAGTAGAGTCCCGCTAGCTACCTCCCTGTCTCGCTCTATCTCTCTCTCTCTCTCTAAGTTGCTAAGCCTTTCTCCCTACTACCTGCCGATTCTATGGCCTGTCTCCTTCTGAGCTCTCTTTCCTAAATTCTGGTGAAACAGGGATCGTGTCACGTGTGTTACACTGTGTGTTTGGAAAGTTCCAGAAACCTGTGTGTGAGTATGTGTGTATGTTACTAGGCTTTGTTCCCCTGCTATCTCGCTGACACACTACCTGCATCATCTCCTGACATTGCTACTTCCTAATCTGTCGTCAGCATTTCCTCAGTTAACTTGCAAGATCATTTCCCTTTCCCAGGCTCGCATAGAGCTGTCTATCTGTCTATTTATCTATCTATCTATTATGATTTGGAAATATAATATGGACTCATAACATTGCTCGGCCACGCCGCTGAAGGTCCTCCGACAGCAATTATCATTGACATGTGCTAATCTATTAGTACATAATATTGATTATAATATTGTATACATATAACATTCATAGTAAATAGCAATTATCCAGTAATATTACATTTTAAACAAGTTGTATACATGTTTTAATAAATGCATTAAAAGTAAACTATTTAACTGTAATACAGTATGTACTTGGGTTATTATAGTGAAATGCATAGATGCAAGAAAAAAAAATTGTTTAAAATTAAGATTTATGGTAAGAGTTATTAATTTTTCATTTAAAGATAATGGTACTGGCATGCCATACTTCTATATATATTAATACTATATACAAAATATGTACACTTCATTCAGGGGGGTTAACTTGGATGTTAACTCTCCCACCACTAAATACTGACTCCAAATTTGCAATTCTTGCATGCATTCTGTGCATTGCGAACAGCAGTACTGCAAATACACTGCCTTTTCCACAAACAGAGGCCATTATCAATATACAAGAATGCCAGTGGGACTGAGGACAGCCCCAGGCACATTCCAGCGTCTTATGAATTACGTATTGTCCGGAATTTTAGGACAAGGAATATTTGTTTATCTTGACTATATTATAATCGCAACGAAGAATATTATGGATCATCTCAGGAAATTAGACTTACTCTTACAAAAGCTTAGTGATGCTGGTTTAAAAATTAAACTTTCTAAATGCAAATTTTGCTTTAAGGAAATAAATTTCTTAGGCCACAAATTAAGTTCTAATGGTATTCACACCACTGATGACAAAATACAGGCAGTGAGAGATTTTCCTGAACCCACTACGACTGACGAAGTTAGACAATTTTTAGGTCTGGCTGGGTACTATAGGTCATTCGTACCACAGTTCTCTCATATAGCCTTTCCTCTGTTCCAACTACTCAAAAAAGATGCTGTATTCCAATGGGAAGAAGAACAAAAAAGGGCATTTAACAATCTACAAATTAAACTAACAAATGCACCTTGTTTAGCATATCCAGATTACACAAAATCATTTCTTATTTGTACAGACGCATCAGTTAAAGGATTAGGGGCTGTACTGATGCAGGAAGATAAAAGAGGAAAAAATCAACCAATTGCATTTGCCAGCAGACAAACAAGAGGTGCAGAGAAAAATTATTGCACTACAGACTTAGATGCACTTGCAGTGGTTTTTGCATTACAAAAGTTTCGAGATTTGGTATATGGTTACGAAATCCACTTATTCACCGACCATAAACCACTGGTGGGTATGTTTAAAGAAAAACTCCTTTCTGGGAGGAGAGCAAGATGGAAATGTACAGTTGAAAACTACGATGTACAAATTCATTATATACAAGGTAAAATGAACATAGTAGCTGACGCATTATCTAGGAATCCGAACACAATTTAGGTCGTGGCATTAGATCTCAAAGGAAATATCCCAAACCACGATGATATCGCGAAGGCACAAAGACTTGACAAAGACTTGACCCAATATGGTCTAAAGTTATATACAAGTTAGAAAGTGGAGATGACATACAATTACCCAAACTGCATGTCCCACTCGAACAATTCACAATGGTCAATAATACATTATACAAGATTAACTCTAAACAACCAAAACGCCAGAGAAATACTAACCAGTTGGTAGTACCTAATGACATGATACCCCAAGTATTACGAACGATACACGATAGCCCACATGCAGGACATCCTGGAAAGGATAAGACATTCAACCAAGCCCAGCTGTTATATTACTGGCCTTCATTACGAAAAGATATAAACAATCATATAGACAGATGCGAGTCATGTGCGAAACACAAAGGATACCCAATCACACCTGCACCGATGGGTAATTACCCTGTACCACATCAACCGTGGGACGTTGTCGCTGTTGATTTACTCAAGATGCCATTATCATACAATAATAACCTATACTTATTCGTAGCAACGGATCATTTTTCTCGTTATATCATTTTATCTCCAATTAAAGATAAGACAGCAGAGACAGTAGCAAAGGCAATAACAGATAATGTAATATGTCGCTTTACTACCCCAAAGGTACTAATAAGTGATAATGGAGGAGAATTTAATTCTGAGATCTTACAAGAAATATGTAAACAATACAACATCAAAAAGATTAACGTTTTAGCCTATCACCCAGCATCGAATGGGTTGGTAGAGAGACAAAATAAAAAAGTATTAGATGTGCTACGACACATTCTCAGTGAAAATTATGCAAGCTGGGATGTTTGGATTCCCAGAGTAGAAGCCTCAATTAATGGATCTATAAATAAATCCATAGGTGACACACCACATTTCATTATATATGGAACAGATAAAAAACTACCATATGAGCTCCTAGAGGGTGACAGTATGCCCATATACAATTACGATGATTACTCTGAACTCCGTTTACGTGAATTCCAGGACATACACAAGAGAGTCAAAAGACAATTAACGATGTCCAAGGAAGAAATGACGGAGGCATTTAACAAGAAGGCAAGAGATTCTGTCACGGGGTTTTTATAATATCAGGGTAATTTTGAAATAAATGGTTAAATATTATTTAAATTGATAATAATATTCAATAATATTAAAGACCAGGGACAATGATTGTCTTGCTAAATCGTGCAACGATCCTCTAAGAACGAGAATTTAAAAACTTTCTCAACAGTACACAGCAGAGACTAATTACTCACAATTGCTGAATTACTGTACTGTTAGCCTCTGGAGAAAGTTACTTCACCCCTGACAATAAATAACTAATACCAATAATAATATCAGGCTCTTGCTGATGCTTTAACTCCTATCTGGCACAACGGATTTTAAGTTAATACAACAAGACTGGTCTAAGTACCAGTTATGAAAGCAAACGTTTATGCAAGCTAGGAGCTATATGGAAAATAAGCTAAATTTGGAGAAATGAAACAAGATTTTACTTTACATTGAGCTCAAGAAAAAGAACTGTTAAATTTATTAATCACAAAAAATAAATTTAACGTTACAATTCAAATCAATTAAATGAGACGCACTCACTCACTCACACAAAAGCTAAATACTTACGCCTAGGAAAAACACCTTAACTAAGCTCTTAAAACTAGGATTATACAGAAGGAAATACCGGTCGTGATGAATGCTATGTATCACCCGGGGGGGTGGGAGGACTGGATTAACTGTGAAGTGGAGTTTGGGTACTAGCTGACCTCTCACACTGCTGGCACAGGACCTCTCTCCGTCACAGCAAACACTAGACTGCCCAAGTCGTGGGAAAGAAAAGCGGAGCACTAGGCCGCATTTTCTAACGGTCGAGTGAGCAGGGGCGAACAATAAAAAAACAATAGTATCGCTCAGTACAGCACTTAGTGACGTGCATTAAATCGGTCACTTTTGAAAACGGTGACGAATGTTTTGAAAAGTATACTCCGAAATGGAGAGAGAAACGGTTAACTGAGCGATACACAGTGAGTTTTCCACTAATAGTTCGTGGCTTCTCACAAAAGGGAAATATCGCGAATTGATTCGTGACATTATGCCCCTACAAAATTAAATTTTTTCCTTATGGGAAAAAATTTGTGGATATATATATATATGTACACATCCTAAGTCATTCACACAAGATTCACACTGTGGTGTGTGTGCTATCCTGCTACAGGAGAAAGTCGCAGTCGCCAGTGAGCGAAAAAACCTCGTATTTACATTAATAGAAGCAAGCTTGAGGGAAAAACTCCGTGACGACAGTGAAAATCCTGTACTCAGGTCAAACTGAGCGAAAATTCGCTACATTTACACTGACAACTAATTGTTGTGTAGCGTGGTGTATGTAATACACGGTATACTGTAGGTGTGACAGTTGTAGTGTAACTGTACCTACGTGTAAAATGACACAGCAAATAATAATATGGCGTCGACGAAGGCAGAGGAGAAGAGGCGGCAGCGTGCGGCAGACGATCAGCTGGCCCGCACAGCAAAACTGCTACACCCATTGCTGAACCTGCAAAACCAATTAAGGTGGAGCATCAAAAGTGTCAATGAGACAGAATTCTTATTACGTTACAATTACTCTCTCTGCCTAGCAACCAGTACATGCTACGAAAAGTACACTCGAGGTCGCCATTAATTTTAGCACACGATTAGTGTCGGCAAGTTGAGAATCCCTGTGAATTCTCGGGTCTTCCATAGCCTCGAATTGCACACGGGTCCTCAACCTGTGCCTTAACCTACAGTTCTTATATTAATATCGGAGAGCTGAGAATCCTTGTGCAAACTTGGGTCTTCCATAGCCTCAAGTCGCCTCTGCAGAGTTCTCACTTCCCCCTTAACCTACAGTACTTATATTAGTATCGGGGAGCTGAGAATCCTTGTGCAAACTTAGGTCTTCCATAGCCTCAAGTCGCCTCTGCGGAGTTCTCTCTCGAACTTCCCCCTTAACCTACAGTACTTATATTAGTATCGGGAAGCTGAGAATCCTTGTGCAAACTTGGGTCTTCCATAGCCTCAAGTCGCCTCTGCGGAGTTCTCTCTCGAACTTCCCCCTTAACCTACAATACAATACTTATATTAGTACCGGGAAGCTGAGAATCCTTTTGCAAACTTGGGTCTTCCATAGCCTCAAGTCGCCTCTCAACTTCCCCCTTAACTTACGGTACATAATATGTATGTACAGGCCCTGGACATAATGTGTCCTGTGGGGCCAATGGGCGAGACGTCAGGTCTGTACCCACTTCACCACTACCCTGTCTCTCAACTGTCTCAGAGATTACGGGTGTGGTTACAAATGGCACAGGAAGGGCATGTCCCTGATTAGTGGTGATACTTTGGCACACACTGCAGGAACGGACAAAACTATCTATGTCTCGTCCTATCCCTGGCCAGAAAAAGTCAGCTCGGATACGGCCCTGGGTCTTCCTTTTGCCCATGTGACCTCCTGAGGCTGAACAATGACCCCATTGTAACACTGCTAGGCGGTACTTGGCGGGAACGACAAACTGCAGTCGAACCTCGCCCTCGGGTGTTCGTGACTGACGGTAGAGCCGTCCTTGCTTGTGAAGGAACTTGGCTCAACCTCCCCATGAATACTTAATCACTCGACCCTTTTGTTCCGCACGGCAGCAAGTGTCGGGTCAGAATGTTGTTCTTGTACAACAAGTTGACTACACATCAGATCTTGCGGCGATTCAACGATCACTGGGGTGACACAGTCTGGAGCCTCAGTCATGGCTCGTGTTACCGCAGCAGCCGAAGTCTGAGTAGCGTCATCGGAGCAACTATCCTTGACTCCAATAATATTGCATACTATAAGGTCAAACAGAGGCTCTGGCATGACAACTGCGAGTGTCGTACCAGTATAAAATGGAGATGCCACCTGGATACATGCCTCAGGGAACAATCTCACTGATCCATCAATAAGGTTTGCATGGATCTGTCGACCTGTATACTGCTCAGGCCGAACTAAACTCTGCTTAACAGAGCAACCTGAGGAACCATTGTCTCTCAGGACCTCCACAGGAATGTCTCCCACAAACCCTGGCTGAACAAGGAAGGTACTGTCACCTGTGGGAGGGCCTGTGGAGGAAGCAGCTAGCCACTCATGAGGCTGCTGAATTGATGTGGCAAACATTGTGCCTTGTGGATTTTATTGGGAAGATGGAACATTGGCCATCTGTGGAGGGGGGTTCACTGTCACTGTGGGACTAGTGAACTGTGGGGAAGTACCCACACTGGTAGGGACGTGACCACCATGCTGCTGCTGAGGAATGAAGGCTGCATTCGCTTCCTGCCTCTTTTGAGCTGGTGGTGGAAAAGTTTGTCCCGACGGTCGGTTGCTTGGCTGATACTGCTGCTGGTTAGGGTACTTGTTGTACCTCTTCCACTCAGGTTTCTGAGTGTTTTGCCCCTGGTCCTTCCACTGCGGTTTTGGACCTTGGCCATTATTCTGAGAATGGCCTTGTTGCTGGGGTTCAGTCTGAGACGGCTTCCCAGACTTGGCAGTATCTTTTCTGCTCCAGGTGTTTTGCTTACGAGCTTGATACCCGTATGCAGTAAAGAATGTGTCAGCCTTCTCTGCCATTTGGCTGGCATCTTTCACCTGGCAGATCTTAAGCTGTGCTATGAGCTCAGCAGGCCACGACCTCTCTAGCTGTGTACGCAGCATAAGGTCAATTATCCCCTCACGCGTGGAAGGAGTTTCATCTTTCTCCATCCACTCATTTAAGTAAGCTGTGAGACGATCAAGGAACTGAACAGCTGTCTCCTTGTCTTGGAGACGAGCTCGCATGAACTGAACTTTGGCGTTGTCTACTGTGAGACCATACGCCTTAATGAGTGCAGCTTTCATCATCTCATATGTGAGATTGTCTCCACGAATTCTGTGGAGAATATCGAGGGCAGGGCCCTCAAATAGGCTAAGAAACTGAAGCCGCTTAGCTGCCTCATCCAGTTGATATAAGTCTGCCATGTCCTCAAAACGAGCTATGTACGGCTCGATTCGCTCGCTTTCCTTGTATGAAGGAAGCTTGATGCGTGGGGTTGCCAGGACATGTGCAGGGAGAACGCTCGTGGAGCTTGGACCAACTGCACCAGACGTGTCTGAAGCCAAGGAATCTCACTTGAGCTTCATCATTTCATATTCGTGTTTTTCACGTGCTTCTCGCTCGGCACGTTCATGCTCTCGTTCTCTGTCTCGTTGTTCACGCTCGTATTCGCGCTGTTCACGCTCATATTCGCGCTCTTTCTCACGCTGCTCTTGTTCATATGCACGCTCTCTTTCACGTTGTTCGCGCTGTTCTCGCTTGTATTCGCGCTGAATCTTACGCTCTTCACGGGCATCATTCTCGCGCTGCTGTTCCTGATTATGCCGTGAGAGTATATACTCTTTAATTTCGGTTGGGTCCGAAAGATCCATATCTTTGGCTTCCTGTAAAAATACAGTAGTAGCCATGGCGCTAATTTATTAAGCAAACCGAAACTGAGTACTGACTGCTTAGCGACGAATACTAATGACACAAGTAAAGAGTACAGACACAAGCTAGTGGTGACCAGTCTTATCTAGTTAACTGGCAAAGAATAAATCAAAAATGTAAATGACTGGGAAGACTCAATAATAAACACAATGGGTACGGCGACTTCCCAGGAGCGAATAAAATCGTCTGGCATTACCAAAAATAAACTAGAGTTAAGTACTCTATGCATTGATAAAGCAAAATTCACTTGCTAAATTAACGGTAAACACCAGTAAACTTGTGTCTATAAACTTTAATGATAAATACCTAAATATGAATGAGTGAGCACTATCTCGTGAATAGCTTTAGGGCTAGGAGTTAATATCCTGGAATGAGGTCGCCAATTGTCACGGGGTTTTTATAATATCAGGGTAATTTTGAAATAAATGGTTAAATATTATTTAAATTGATAATAATATTCAATAATATTAAAGAGCAGGGACAATGATTGTCTTGCTAAATCGTGCAACGATTCTCTAAGAACGAGAATTTAAAAACTTTCTCAACAGTACACAGCAGAGACTAATTACTCACAATTGCTGAATTACTGTACTGTTAGCCTCTGGAGAAAGTTACTTCACCCCTGACAATAAATAACTAATACTAATAATAATATCAGGCTCTTGCTGATGCTTTAACTCCTATCTGGCACAACGGATTTTAAGTTAATACAACAAGACTGGTCTAAGTACCAGTTATGAAAGCAAACATTTATGCAAGCTAGGAGCTATATGGAAAATAAGCTAAATTTGGAGAAATGAAACAAGATTTTACTTTACATTGAGCTCAAGAAAAAGAACTGTTAAATTTATTAATCACAAAAAATAAATTTAACGTTACAATTCAAATCAATTAAATGAGACGCACTCACTCACTCACACAAAAGCTAAATACTTATGCCTAGGAAAAACACCTTAACTAAGCTCTTAAAACTAGGATTATACAGAAGGAAATACCAGTCGTGATGAATACTATGTATCACCCGGGGAGTGGGAGGACTGGATTAACTGTGAAGTGGAGTTTGGGTACTAGCTGACCTCTCACACTGCTGGCACAGGACCTCTCTCCGTCACAGCAAACACTAGACTGCCCAAGTCGTGGGAAAGAAAAGCGGAGCACTAGGCCGCATTTTCTAACGGTCGAGTGAGCAGGGGCGAACAATAAAAAAACAATAGTATCGCTCAGTACAGGACTTAGTGATGTGCATTAAATCGGTCACTTTTGAAAACGGTGACGAATGTTTTGAAAAGTATACTCCGAAATGGAGAGAGAAACGGTTAACTGAGCGATACACAGTGAGTTTTCCACTAATAGTTCGTGGCTTCTCACAAAAGGGAAATGTCGCGAATTGATTCGTGACAGATTCACCTACCAGCTTAGGAGACATTGTTTATGGTATCATTCATACGAGAGACAATAAATTATACCCCAAATTTAAGGGCCCATACAGAGTAATTAACATAAAAGCAAACAAAGTTTTAATTAAGTCACTGTCAAGTGGCGAAAAGAAACAAGTTCATATTGACCATTTAAAACGAGTTTCAAGGGAATTATCCAATAATTATTCAGCCTCGTATACAACCGAACAGGCGAACGTACCTCAAGAAACCAAGCAAGAAAACAACAATGATTACAAAAAGAAATTAAGGTCATATACCAAACAATCGAACATAGGTGCAACTGTTCCAATAAAATCTACAGTACATCATTTACGAGAATTAGATATCGATTTAAACTCCTTCTATAAATGAAATAACAGTCAACCATAACGCACATCATCACTATCATCGACCACAGCATGACCATATTAGGAAATTAATAGATTTTTTTTTTTGGTAGGTTACGATGAAGGAACTTATGCTATGGATTCTCCTTTACATAGCAAGAGGATATGCGCACTTAGACCCCCAACACATAGTACGACAAGGATGCCCCATAGCTCCAACGGCCACGACTACAATCGTTAAGGACGTCATGAGTACTGAAATAAGTCTAGATTACTTGTATGAATTACCCACTTATCTAGACAATCTTGCGAAGCCAATGTGAACTCTGGACTTCATGATAGGAAACTATGTTTCACAAGCACATAACACAAAGGAAGTGAATGAAATGGTAAAGTTAGCGAAATGGAAACTAGAACAGGCAAAGTCAACTATGCTCATCATGATCCAAGATCTCCCATCTTATGGAACGGAGGTACTGAGCGACAGGAACAACATCACACGTACTCGCCAAAAGCGCGGTTTCTTCGACCTGGGTGGCGCAGTTCTTGGGAACATATTTGGATTGGCTACAGAGGATGACCTTAAAGAAATAAACAACACATGACGCTGGAAGAGCATCTTTTTTGAGTAGTTGGAATAGAGGAAAGGCTATATGAGAGAACTGTGGTACGAATGACCTATAGTACCCAGCCAGACCTAAAAATTGTCTAACTTCGTCAGTCGTAGTGGGTTCAGGAAAATCTCTCACTGCCTGTATTTTGTCATCAGTGGTGTGAATACCATTAGATCTTAATTTGTGGCCTAAGAAATTTATTTCCTTAAAGCAAAATTTGCATTTAGAAAGTTTAATTTTTAAACCAGCATCACTAAGCTTTTGTAAGAGTAAGTCTAATTTCCTGAGATGATCCTTAATATTCTTCGTTGCGATTATGATATAGTCAAGATAAACAAATATTCCTTGTCCTAAAATTCCGGACAATACGTAATTCATAAGACGCTGGAATGTGCCTGGGGCTGTCCTCAGTCCCATTGGCATTCTTGTATATTGATAATGGCCTCTGTTTGTGGAAAAGGCAGTGTATTTACGTGACTCCTCCGAAACCGGGATTTGATAATAGCCGTTTAGGAGATCGATGGTTGAGAATATGTTATTCTCAGGACCAATATTCTGTAGAACGTCGCTTAGCAATGGCATGGGAAATCTGTCTGGGATTGTGTGACTATTTAGTTTACGGTATTCTACTACCGCACGCATTTCTCCATTTCGTTTGGACATGAAGAATAATGGGGCATTCCACGGGGAGACTGAAAGGTCAATAATTCCAAGTTTTAACATTTCATCGACATACTGATTTGCAAGTGTACGTTGGGAGTGTGGTATGCGGTAAGCTGGTACGAAAATTGGTGGTGTTTCTGGGTGCACATTAATCATGTGATTAATCATGTTAGTACACCCTAATTGTTCTCCGGGCAATACTACGGTGTCCCTGTGTGTTTCCAGCAGGGTTAACAAATCATTTTCTTCATCAAATTCACCTGAGTGAGATGAGAATGGGAGTGCGTTAGTGGACATTTGTGCTGGGAGGGGGTTGGTGATAGCCAATACCCTCTTCAGGCATATAATGATCCACAGGTATACATGGCGAGTGATGAGAAGGGTGGGTGGTGAACTGAGTGAAAGGAAGGCAATGATTGATTATGTGTGTGTGGATGAAAGGATGCGAAGATGTATATTGGATGCAAGAGTTTATAGAGGTTGGGGGAGTGGACTTTCTGACCACTACTTGGTGGTGGCCAGAATTAAAGTTCAAGTAAGTTGGAGGAATAGAAAAATGGAAAGACGAGAGGAAGGAGTAGTTGCATGGAGAGTGGAAAGGTTACAAGAGGATGAGAAAAAGGCAGAGTATAAGAGAGAAGTGGAGGAACGATTGGGCAAATATGAATTGGAGCAGATGGGGGACGTGGAAGGTGTGTGTAGAATATTTACAGAAGAAATATGTGCAGCATGTGATGTGGTGTGTGGAAGGAAGAGAAGACGGAGGGGGGTGCAAGGAACAGCGTGGTGGACTGAAGAGGTGAAACGGGCTGTGGCACAAAAGAAGAAAGCATACAATGAATGGATGAGAAATAGGGGCGTGGAAGAAGTTGAGAGGCGGAAGAGAGAGTTATATGTAGAAAGAAAGAGAGAGGTGAAAAGATTAGTAAGAGAGAGTAAGAAGAGAGTGGATGAGGAATTTGGAAGGAATTTGAGTGTAAAGTGGAGGGACTGTAAAAAAATGTTCTGGAAAGAGGTGAAAAGAATAAGACAGGGTGGAAGTGAAGTTAGCATGGGAGTGAAAGATAAAAATGGTAGATTACTAATGGAGAAGGGAGAAAAAGTGAGCAGATGGAAAGAACACTTTAAGGAATTGTTGAACGTGGAGGATGGAAGTAATGCGAGTATAAGTGGCTGGGGAATGGCTGGGATGAGGAGGGAGGTGAGAAGACAGGAAGAAATCAGTAGGATAGAAGTTGTCGAAGCAATGAAGAAAGTTAAATCGGGGAAAGACTCAGGAATTGATGGAGTGTGTGGTGAAATGCTGAAGCATGGGGCAGAGATAGTAGTAGAATGGATGTGGAAGATGTGCAGATTGGCCTGGGAGGAAGGTAGAGTCCCGGAGGATTGGAAGTCAGGTATAATTATTCCCTTGTACAAAGGAAAAGGGGAAAAAGAAGTGTGTGGTAATCATAGGGGCATTTGTCTTCTTAGTATAATAGGAAAAGTGTATGGTAGGATACTTATTGACAGAGTTAGAGAAAGAACAGAGAAATTAGTTGGAGAAGAACAGGGAGGCTTTAGGAAGGGAAGAGGTTGTGTAGATCAGATATTCATTCTCAGATCTTTAGTGGAAAAGTTTCTAGAGAAGGGAAAGAAGTTGTATGTGGCTTTCATGGATTTGGAGAAAGCATATGACAGGGTGGATAGACTAGGATTGTGGAAAGTGTTAAGAATATATGGAGTGGATGGGAAGTTGTTGAATGCTGTGAAGAGTATGTACGATGGTGCGAAGGCTGCAGTGCGTGTGGATGGTGAACTAAGTGAATTTTTCTCATTGAAAGTTGCTTTGAAACAGGGATGTGTCATGTCTCCATGGTTGTTCAATCTGTATATGGATGGGGTAATAAAAGAGGTACAAGGTAGGGTAGTGGATGTTGGAGTGGCCCTGGTGAGAGAGGATAGTGTTTGGAAACTCCCTGTACTGTTGTTTGCAGATGATACTGTGTTGTTGAGTGAAGATGAAGGGGAGCTGCAAGGCTTGGTGGATGAGTTTGAGAGAATGTGTAAGAAACGGAATCTGAAGGTGAATGTAGGGAAGAGTAAAGTGATCGTCTTTGAAAGAGGTGAAGTCAGTGAATGTACAGCGAGGTTGGATGATGAGGAATTGGAAAATGTGAGTACGTTTAAGTACTTGGGTAGTGTGATGAGTAAGGATGGAGGTTTGGAGGGTGAAGTGCTTGAAAGGGTACAGCAGGGAAGAAAGGTTGCTGGTTCTTTGAAAGCAGTGATAAGAAACAGGGAAGTGAGCATGGAAGTGAAAAAGTTACTACATGACAGTATTGTGATTCCAACTCTAACGTACGGAAGTGAAGCTTGGACGTTGTTGGAAGGACACAAGTCAAGAGTGAGAGCCGTGGAAATGAGTTATTTAAGAGGAGCCTGTGGAGTCACATGGAGAGACAGGCTGACGAATGAGGATATAAAGGAGCGTTGTGGTGTTGATGTGGATGTGATAGGAAGCGTTATGAGGAACACACTGAGGTGGTTTGGCCATGTGGAGAGGGTGGAGCGTGAAAGACTGACGAAGAAAGTGTATGTGAGTGAGGTGGAGGGGGCAAGAGGGAGGGGGAGGCCGAGGATGAGATGGCGAGATGGGGTGGAGAGGTATATGAGAGAGGGGGGTGTGAGTTGGGAGCAGGGGAGTGAAATGGCGGGGGACAGGGCGACTTGGAGGCGATTTGTTTGTGGCCACCCCAAACGGGATTCAGGCGTCTGGCAATATATAGATAGATAGAATTAAATTCTTTTATTCTTTCTCTATCCGTAGATTTTATCTCACTTGTCACTCCAGCTATAACTATTTCCTTCACAGGGGCAGGACATTTTTCAATATTAACTATGCAAGTCCCCTTTTTCAACTGAACTTCCCCATCCATGTGATTAATTATGAATATCTGAGTTTGCCCTTCGTCGTTCGTATGACATAATGCGTTTTCTACTGACAATTCCTTTACTTTACATAATTCTTCTAAGACACGAACAGTACTATTCCGTAATTTGCTCTTTATGGTAACTTTCATGTAGGAATTAGGTGGTATAACTAAATCATTAGTGAGATGGGCTGGAAAAATTGATAAATCAGTACTGTTATCTGGGTCACTAATTCTGGAGGATGGGGCTGGTGGTGGGAGTGGATCTATACACTCATCTGTTTGTGTATGTTTGTTTAAGCCTTTAATATTACCAATTCTTTTTGGCTCTCTTTTACCAATCGGTGAGGGCTCTGAAGGTATTTCCTCTATGAATTCATTGCCAAAGTCTATTCCATTCATTTGTGGGAGTATAGTTATGTTCTCTGCTCTCATGGATCTTAAGCCCAGTAACATATGAGCTTTAATTTTCAACGATATAGAAAAATGCAGAGAATGGTCTTGTAGTCTCTGTGAAACTGATATTTAATCTTATCATACCTTTCACTGTAATTTGTTTTCCATCTACCGTGTATAAATCTAAATCGGCTTCATCCAGAAAAGTTACTTTCTTCTTATTTTTAAGAATTCTATTTATTTCTTCATGTGTTATTAAGTTCACTGGAGAGCCTGTATCTAAAAATAAGGAAACGTTTTGATCCTCACATACCGCTGGTATCAAGATACACTCATTTCCCAACATGCCTCCTATGTGAATTTTAGACTTGTTTTTTTTTACGTTTGTTTGTTTTTTGTCATGACTTGGTCTTCCCCCGATTTGAACATGGACACAATTTTTTCTACTGTTTTGCAATCACTGGTCCAGTGCCCTTGCTATCTATGATGCCTACAGTAAGGACCAAATCCTTGTGTCTTTTGTTTGTCCTCTTTTGCTTTGATAAAGCATTCATACCTTGTGTGTCCTGGTTTTGCACAATAATGACATAGAATGGACCTATCCCTTGACTGTGACCTACGAGATGACTTCCCATAAGTAGTGTTGTTTATGGCGTGAGACCTGCTCGGGCTCGCGAAAACTTATGAAACTGCCTGTAGCCTGGCGTCTGTGATCGAGCCCTCGTCAGATTTGGTTGTTTGCTCTGCCTGCTTTCGGGTCGCGATCGATTTTGTTCTCTGTTTGGGGTCGGTGTAGATGTTTTCACAGCTGATACTGTCTCAGGTACCCTCATTCTACTAGAATGTGCATGTGTGTCGACCATACCTGCTTTACTGCACTGCATCTCTACCTCGTTCATTAAGTCTAGTAAGCACATGCCTGGGGTGTACGCGATCGTCTTGGCGATCTTAAGGGTCCTATCAGGTAATTTACACAAGGCAGCTACATAACCATTGATGTCCACGACGAGGTCTGGGGACATCTTTCCATCATCTGTTATCCAATTTGAGTTTTTCAAAGTAACTAACAATGTTCTTTTGATTGTGGAGACATCAGCAGTTATTTCACTGAGCACATGGTTTGTAGTGTGCTCCCTTACAAGATCTACAATTTTATGTAATTCTGGAATTATACCTGGCAAGAAGTTCATACCTCCAGAAAATTTCTTCAAAAATTCAGTTTTAAATTCATCATATGTCCTAGCTTTATGGAGCTTATCTGATCGCAATAAATTGCTTGCTGGACATCTTTCCTGGCTTATGCAATATGAAAAAATAGCAATTTTCTCTTGTTCATCTAGTATGTGGCGCTTGATGAACATTTGTTCGTACTGACTGACTAATGAAATGACATCAATGCGAACTTTTTCTGTGCCAGAGAATTTTGGGGCAGTTTTATCTTCATGGTACACGAACACATGGGGTGTGGTTGTTAGATCCGCGGTATTTGTTTCTTGATTCATTTTCACTGTTTGCTCTGTTAATTTAACTTGGACTTGTTTATCGTTGTGTGAGGGAATGGTGGAATATATTCGACCGGACCGGTGAACCCTGTTAAGTGTATTGGCATACGTGTGCAAGTCAGCGACAAAGTCAGAGGAGGTTTCCCACTCATCCTCTGAAACTGCCATATGTATTTCTTGGTCTTTAATTTGTAGTGAGGTTTGTACAAGGGGTGTGTTGCCTTGATGCTCTCCTAATTGTGAGTCTGTTGTTGTGGCTAATTGTGTGTCATCTGGTATTAACGTGGGTGGTGGCGAAAATATTCCTGTTATTAAGATATGGTGTTATGAAATACGCCTTTTGTTTATTTATGTCCTAACAAAATAGATGAGTAAATAAGTTGAAATAAATGATAGATAGTGAGTGTATAAGTGTATATATGGAAATAAGTAAAAAAGTTGAATATAGCTAATTTTAGCACTGAGAAGAAATGAGTAAGTATAATTTTACCCACTTGATACAGATCGTAGAGGTGTGTCGATACAAAAGTCGATCTCGGAAGAAAAATGCAGGGTTGACTGAAGATCTCTTGATAATTCTAGTGCTGTGTTGATGGACGATATTACTCAGGAAATTCCATGCCCTGGTGCTTGTGGTGGTTAACAGCTGTCACAGGCAAACTTCAGCATAGAACGTCGAATTTCCAACTCAATACTGTGGAAATAAATGAGTATGAGTAGGAGCTATGTGAATAATGAGTAATGAGTAGTGGGTGAGAAGTGCCTGGTGTCAGTCACACGTTGCTTGGCATGGCAAACTCGCGTTGTGATGTCCCTCAGCACATGGTGACGTCGGCTTCCCACACTGGTAGCTGTGGTGAATACTGAGTAGCGATGCTTAAGCTGGGTGAAGAAAGGTGAGTAAGTCGCATTATAAATGTGGCTCTGGTGTTTTGCTGCGTGTCTTGACCTCTGCATCAGCGATGGAGGTAGTCGGGAGAGAGTAGTAGGGGTATGTTTGCTTGTTGCTTTAATGTTTCCTCTTCTTTACTTGCTTTGTTTTTTATTCTTCTTGCTGCTTCTTGAAGTTACGTGAAGATTATAGAGTTGTTTTGTAGACTTGTAGGCTAGTTACATTGTTGGCTGTATTTTGTAGGAATTCACTGTAGAACTGAAGCTAATCTTGTAGAGTGTCGCCTGCTTTTGTAGAAATTCACTGTTGATTCGAAGACGAGGTCCGAACTTTAGCTGCTACCAAATGTCACAAAAAGGACTTTGTAGTTTACTTGTAGAGAAGTTATATATATACATACATATATATATATATATATATATATATATATATATATATATATATATATATATATATATATATATATATATATTAAACTTGTGGATGAGCGGTTGTTATGCTTGAGTAGTTTTGTAAGTAGAAAATCTTGGTTCCCTTTTGTCATGCAATGACAGGAGAGGTAAAGAATAGTATGGGACTATTTTTATTTGTCTTGGAATATTAACAAAGTCTCTCACACACGAGTGAAGTATAAGTAGAGTCCCGCTAGCTACCTCCCTGTCTCGCTCTATCTCTCTCTCTCTCTCTCTCTAAGTTGCTAAGCCTTTCTCCCTACTACCTGCCGATTCTATGGCCTGTCTCCTTCTGAGCTCTCTTTCCTAAATTCTGGTGAAACAGGGATCGTGTCACGTGTGTTACACTGTGGTTGGAAAGTTCCAGAAACCTATGTGTGAGTATGTGTGTATGTCACTAGGCTTTGTTCCCCCGCTATCTCGCTGACACACTACCTGCATCATCTCCTGACATTGCTACTTCCTAATCTGTCGTCAGCATTTCCTCAGTTAACTTGCAAGATCATTTCCCTTTCCCAGGCTCGCATAGAGCTGTCTATCTGTCTATTTATCTATCTATCTATTATGATTTGTAAATATAATATGGACTCATAACAAGCCCACACACTTACCTACCCACACTGCCCACTCACCCATCCACCAACACTGCACATCCACCCTACCCAGCAACCTACTCTCCTACCTTGCCCATTCAGTGACCCACCCATCTACCATGCCCACTCATCCACCCACCTACCTTGTCCACTCAGCCACCCTCCTGCCTTGCCCACCCACTCATCTATACACCAACCTGTTCTGCCAAACCACACTCCAATTCACCCACACTCTGCCACCCACACACCCATCCTCTCCACCCACTTACACACCCATTCTGAACCCATTCACTCATACTCATCCCCACACACACACACATCCTACTACCCAAAAACTTACATTCCCATTCGGTCCCCCTACTCACGCTGCCCCATCATTCCGCACAACACCCAATTACCCACCCAACCCAATCCCTCCACCTCGGCTACCCTTCAGCCCAACCTTTAATAATACTAATGATATGCTTGTAGGAGGAAATTACAACTCTGATAATTAGCCCTCAGGCAACACTCTGCACACCTGATTATTAACTCGAGTAGATCTAAATCTGGCCGTCCGGGGCGCCTTTAGCAACCTTAAACCACAAAAATGATTTATCAGTAGAAAGTCACAGTATTAAACCTCACTCAATCTCTCTACATAGTTCGCCCGTAATTTTCATAGCAAACGCACAGCACGACAGACTTTCAGATACAAATGTGATTTATTTATTTAAAATTACTGAAGCACCAGAGGAAACTAGAGGCCCTCCACTCAGTCCTGCCTTTACCCATGCCCCTGACACCATCCCCCCACAAGGCAACGCCACCCCCAGTCCCCATAGGACCCCTGCCAACCCACCAGTGGCACATACAGCTCCGGGGCAAGTCTCCTGCTGGTTTACACGCAAGTATAGTCAGCAATAAAACCATCTGCGTTCTTACCCTTGCATGCTGCTGGGGAGGGGCGCCTCGAAGTGGATGGCACTGATATGACCTGACTGTGGAGTAGACCTGTTATATAAACCACCCTCAGTTCCTTACCTATAGCCCAAAAGAAGGATGGTGGGCTGCAGAAGAAGAGTAACTTTGGCCTGCAGTCCATCGTGTTAGAAGTCAGATTTGCATGGAGTTACAACTACTACTACTACTACTGCGACTCTTACTACTACAACTACTCCTTCAGTAGTACTCCTCTCCCTCCTTCTTCTCCTCCATCTTTTCCCTACCACTGATGCTACTGTCATTCCTCCTCCTCCTCCTTCTTCTCCTACTACTACAACTACAAGTACTAGTGCAAGTACTCCTCCTCCTCTTCCTCTACTTATCCTACTACTCCTCGTACTCCTCCTCCTCCTCTACTCATCCTACTACTCCTCGTACTCCTCCTCCTCCTCTACTCATCCTACTACTCCTCGTACTCCTCCTCCTCCTCTACTCATCCTACTACTCCTCGTACTCCTCCTCCTCTTCTTCCTCTATTCCTCCTCACACTACTAGTACTACTCCTCCTCCTCCTCTTACTACTACTACTACTACTACTACTACTACTACTGCAACTATAATAAATCCCTTGAAATAGGTGATGTATTCTATGTATTTATTTCTGTTACCACCACGGGACTGAACTCATTTTATGTCAGACCTTTTGTTGTCAAGGGGTGAGTATTTGACACCATCATTCACAAAGTGTCTCCTTAGCTATACAGACTCGTTTGGAGGCAGCAAAAATGAAGTAAGGAAAACGTCATTGGATTGTAAGTTGTAGTTTGGTTGGGTAAAATCCAAGCGAATCTAGTCAGTCCGTTTGCTGAGGCCCATTCCAATATCAGATTATGTCCATAATGCTGCCTGGGTGCGAAGAAGGCTTAAGATCAGTGCCTTTCGACTGCATGAGAATCAGTAAAACACACTGTAAAATAGTTATATCAAGTCACAAACCAAGTCACAAACTTCCTCCAGAATACAACACGCAACAATTCCCTTTACATCCAGGTCCCCAAATGAACTGCTTGTTGAAGAGGGATATAAAGCAAACAACCTTTGTCCAAAACTCTGACCGGCTTGGGACTCAAACTCGAATTTTCCAGCTGCGTGTTTGATGTGCTAACCATTACACCAGCTGGTGCCCGGGTGTGGTTGGCTTCCATGTATTGTATAATTATACATACTGAAACAGTCATATAACCTTATTGAAACCCAAAGTGTGTGTGTGTGTGTGTGTGTGTGTGTGTGTGTGTGTGTGTGTGTGTGTGTGTGTGTGTGTGTGTGTGTGTGTGTGTGTGTGTGTGTGTGTGTGTGTGTGTGTGTGTGTGTGTGTAAGTTAGTCTTTTTTTATCAGTACTACAGGATTACCAGAGACATTTCCCTTCCTTTTTCCTTTTCTCGTTTCCATCATGTCTCCTCGTTTTACTCTGTTTCCCCTTTTATCTTTAATCCTTCTTATCATTTCAGTTCACATTAACTACATTTCCCCTGTCAACGTCTGTGTGTGTCTGTGTGTGTGAGAGAGAGAGAGAGAGAGAGAGAGAGAGAGAGAGAGAGAGAGCTAGTCAGTCCATTCGCTGAGGCCGTGTATGTCACTAATATTCTCACGTCTTTGTCAGGTGGTGGTGTTGTACTTCCATAGACTCCAGCACCCACGGCTCTTCTGCCTGCCATAGACCAAGGCGCAGGTTTACTATACCCGCTTTGTGTTCATCTGACGGAACTGGATCACTCGCACACCTTGAATAATAAGTTGTTATTTGAAATTAGATGACCCTTTGTATGAGGTAGAAATGAGTCCTCCAATCTGACTACACATGACTATCAACTTTGTTTAATAGGATTAGGGATCGTTGTCAGATTATACCAGACTTTACGACCACTCTTCTCGCTTGATTCATATTTGTTTGGTAGGAGGGACACCAAACGCCATTACCACAAAAACAGTATTATAAGCACGACAGTTTTCACCCAAGATTTGTTCTGCAGGAAGGAAATGGGAATGAAAATCCTGGCCCTTTAATTTCTTTTGTTCCTCTTCCATAACATAGTAAAGTCGTTGGCCCTTAAAGTCTATAGGATTTGGTGCTGCTCGCAAAATAGCTCGCCTGAAGAATCTAAACTCATTTCATTCAACAGTGATGTGATCGTTTTGGCTCTTACTACCTACAAGAGAAATTTCATAATGATGTATCAGCTCTATTTTAGTTGCTGTTGATATTGATGTTTTTTCAATATCCCGTATGAAGTAGAAATTAAAAGTTTGACTAAATTTTTTGTGTAGGATATTTCGCCAAACAGTATGCTACGAAGGAGTCGTTAGTAAGTTTATTAGTGAATCTGACCTCAGACCCACTGATCCACGCTTACCACCATTACCACCTGACGCATCACCTCCAGGGGATATATGGATTCCTCTTAGTGTTTAATTAGAAATCAACCATCACTTGTTCACACCATCAGAGTTACAATCCTCTAGAAATTGGTTTGATTTATAAGTACTTCAGTTTATACTTGCCTTATTCATACTTTTTTTTTTTATTATTACCATATCTGTATAACTTTCAAGGGATAAGTGATGTATAATTTCTTCATATGATGTTAGTGCATTTCCACTGATAATCAGTTAACATGTTCATGGGGTTATCGTTTTAAAATTATACATAAAATTTCTACTGTATGTATCTACCGCATAATCTGATCTGAAGAATGTTCGATTATTTTGTCCAATTAACTCCGTATATTCAAATTCTCGATCTAGTGCTCTAGGAGTTTGGTTGATCTAAACTATTAATGTAAACCATGACAGAATATGTTCATTCGTTAAGTGTAACATAATTAATTTGGTCTGTATCTGAATATTACTTGCTATGCTCCTGCACTTTTGGGGGATTTTATTCAAGACAAGACAAATAGACTTTTTCGTACTATGAGATTCTCCCGCTGAGTATATGATTCAAGCCATGTAGTCTTTAAGTGCCGCACCTCAGAGGATCCTTTCAGTTTACTGGATAACCAGTCTCCAAAGCAGTAAACTATTATCACATACTTTTTTGTTTCTCGTATCTGTTCTCTTTAAAGATCAGCCGAATTTGACCGAGAACAGTTTTGTACTAGTGAGAGTGAAGACCAAAATATACAGAAAATGTTGTAGGTAACAAAAGCACAAGGGACACTATAAGTACGACACCATGTCTTCACCCACGGTAATAAATCAAGCAATGTTGATAAAATATCCACTTAAATAAAGACTGCATAAGTATAACGACTTTTCTTTTTATCCCCATCAACTTTATTATTTTTTCTCCCTTTACATTGTGCGGGAGGGGGCCTCGAAAAAGAAGACAGCAAAACAAAGACTTCCATGATACCTTTTACTAACTGAATATAAATGGCATGAAACGTAAGTACAATTTTCTTAAATCAGATTTTTAAAAACAATTCATATGTGTCTAATGGAACACTGATAACAAAAATCCAAATATATGTTGATTATTATAAGAGAAAATGCATTTGAACAAGGGAGCACTACGTCTTCAACACTATAATCCATTACTCGCACTAATATATATATATATATATATATATATATATATATATATATATATATATATATATATATATATATATATATATATATATATATATATATATATATATATATATATATATATATATATATATATATATATATATATATATATATATATATATATATATATATCAGTAATTAGAGAAGAAATTTTAAAAAATCGCTCACTAATTACAAAGCATTAACAGTGTGTCGCCAAGGTAAGGTTCCGAAGATGAAGTCTCTCTCAGTATTTGCCGTGTACAGCAGATTCTGTTATGTGATTACTGCAGTATTTGCAGCCACGCTGTTACACAGTGTGGCTCTTTAACCGGGAAATATTCAACTGCAAATTATTCCCTCAGCATAGAAAGGATTAGCTTGCACCTCTTGTCATTTTTCTCTACTTACCTGCCTGTACCTACTTACCTTCTTATCTACCATTGCTCCCTGGTTACTTACCTATTTCCCTTCCTTTCTCCCTGCCAAGTTACTTACCTGCCTACTCAACTGACCCCATACTTCCCTGACTACCTATCTTCCACCTGACCTTACCACTTGCCCCCTTGCCCACTTACCTGCATACTTACTTATCCGCCTTCCTGTCTGTCTGCCTGCCTGCCTTCCTACCTCCAAGCCAACCGACCTTCCGACGTATTACCCTGGGTATTACCCCAAATACCTCTCTGCCTATCTCCTTACCTACCTTACTTCCTGCCTATCTACATCTCAAACTACCTCTCTGCCAACCTCTCCACATACTTCCTTGTCTACCTCCCCACCTACCTCCCTGTTTACAATCATTTTCTGCATATTTAAAAGGCTGTCAACCTCCTACCAACCTACTTACCTGCCCACTTGCTGCCCTAGCTACCTGCCTATCTACTTCTCTGCATACTTCCTTGGTTACTTTCCTGCAGAGGGAGTAAACTGTAGTATCAGCCGAATAGGGTGGCACCCCCAAGTTGGATGGAAGGCTGATGAGAGGGAGAGCTGGAGCTCCCGTTTCATCGGCCTTTAAGACTAGCTTCTCACCACCCGTATTTGCTGAAATTTTTTAATTGTTTTAGTAACACAGAGAATGGCCTAGCATGTGCTCCTATACAACTTCCTGTAACTATCAACACCAAACAACATGCGCAGTGCACACATTTCCAATAAAAATTAAAAAAAAGACCATCTGAACTCCCAGCCGTCGAGTCCCTCGGGGGGGGGGGAAGGGGAGGGGGGGACATAAAAGTCCCCACCATCTGCCCCTCTCCCGGTGACGACCAAACAAGATGCTTGGAATCACTGCCAGGCTCACTTCTTCATTTCTGCAACATTCGTGGACTTTCCTCTAATTTTCTCTCTGTTGAGCACCACCCCTGTTCCTCCAAACCTCTCCTTCTCTTCCTCATAGAGACTCAGTGTTCCGAGGCGACTGATAGCAACGTCTTCTTTGATTCCAACTGTTTTCTCTATACTCACTTCAAAGCCAAAAGTGGCTGTTGTGTTTATATTCAAAACAATACATCTTGCTTTCATGTTCCTGAATATGAATCTTCCGAATTCTTTACACTGTGGTTTCGACTATACTGTTATTCTCTGACTAAATATATCTATGTTGTTCACTTATCTCCTCATTCCATCGACTATGAATAATCTTTTGACTATCTTACTTCGAAGATGGAACTCATCCTCTCAATTTCTTCTTTCTCTGAAATCTCCATTTTAGGTTATTTCGATGTTCAACACCACCCTTGGTTCTCCTCACCACTCACTGATTCACCTGGTGAACAAGCCTATATCTTTACTATCCTTAATGTCTAGCGCATCTTGTATAGCACCCAAATCATATCCCTGATTGCCATGGACAGACTTTCAGCCTACTTGACTTTTCCTTATAACTAATCCTTCTGCTTACCCTTGTAATCCCTTCTCTCTGTTGCGCTCTTCCAATCACAACCATATCAACTTGACCTATCCTATCGATACAGTAAGGCCAGTGGACCCTCTCAAGAAACAATGGCTGTGGCACTTTGGGGCTGCTGATTGGGAGGCCCTCAGGCAGTACTTCTTTGATTATCCGTGGAATGATTATTGCTTCCATGGCCAAGAGCCTTCTGAGTGATCCTTGTGCAATTCGAAGGTTATTCTCTCGGGCATGGAAGCATACTTTCCTCTCTCTTATCCTGAGACAAAGGAAAAAATACAAAACTTGGTTTAATCACACTTGTTCTAAAGGTGTCCATAACAGGGAGAAGGATTGCAAAAGGCACAAGGCCAACCCACCCTTGAATCTCATCTCTCTTGTGTTTCTGCTTGGTTAGTCTGCCCATCACTCTGCTAAATATACTGTCATTTGTGCTGATTCTCTGAACTCATCAACTCAATTTCTTACTGTTCCTTCTGTCACCATGGCATTAACTTACTTTATCTTTCCATCCTCTTCTCCACTCTGATGGCTCTGTGGCTGTTTCTTCTACTGATAAAACAAATCTTCACTCAGACGTTCTCCTCCAGTTCCACCTCAGATGATTCCAGTGCTGCTTCTTCATCACTTCTCCCCTCTGACTCACATTAAAATTTCTTAAGTTGATATGTATTCTGCCATCACTGGCCTCAGTACTAACAAGGCATTTGGATCTGATGAGGTCCTTCCTGTTGTCCTCAAGAAATGTCATTCTGTACTTTCACCCTGCCTAGGCATGCTCTTTCACCGTTGTCTATCAACTTTTATCTTCCCATCTTGCTAGAAATATGCTCTTATTCAGCCTGTCCCAAAGAAGAGTGACCATTCCCAACCTTCTAAATGTTGCCTAGTTGCTTTAATATCCTGTATTTCTTTTTTGTTTTTTCTAATCAAAATCCTGTATTTCTTTTTTTTTTTAATCAAATCAAAACTGGAGTTTACATTCTGAAGTAAAAAGACTCGTTAGACGTGATAAAAGGAGGCTATATGATGAAAATGCAACAGAGACAGAAATCAAATTAAGTAAAAATGACGGTCAGAGCACAAGAGCAGCGTATCAGGCCACAAAGGAGTTAACTGGGACTGAAAAGAAAAGGAAGGAAACACCTGTACAAGATAGAAATGGTAATTTGATGATTAAAGTTTTGGATATAAAAGGAAGGTGGAAAGAACACTTTGAATCTGTTCTAAATAGACCAATCCC
Source organism: Coenobita brevimanus (assembly GCF_032717465.1). Lineage (NCBI taxonomy): Eukaryota > Metazoa > Arthropoda > Malacostraca > Decapoda > Coenobitidae > Coenobita > Coenobita brevimanus. Next base: position 18,857,142 of record NC_137041.1, read on the forward strand.
AGCTGAAGAGGATATTTTGCCAGCCGAAAGAGATTTGCAGATAGAAACAGGGGATATAACCTTGGAAGAGGTTGCAAAATCTGTAAAGGAGTTAAAGAATTTTAAGGCCCCAGGAGAGGATGGAATATTTCCTGAAATGCTTAAGGTGGAAAATGACGAGTTGATGAATGCGCTTTTGAAACTAATGTGGCTTGGGATAATGGTGGAATTCCAGAAGAGTGGAAAAATGGAGTGATTATAAAAATACCAAAAAAGGGAGATTTAAGTGTGTGTGGCAATTGGAGGGGGATAACTTTGACACATGTAGTTGCAAAAGTCTTTTCCAAAATCTTGTTGAACAGAATAGAGCCAGCAATTGAAAAAATTTTAAGAGATGAACAAGCGGGATTTAGAAAGGGTCGAGGCTGTAAGGCATCTAATGCAACAAGCTAATGAGATGAAAGTGCCACTTAGTATGTGTTTTGTGGATTTTGAAAAAGCGTTTGATAGTGTTTCACGTGGAGCTATGTTGAAAATTATGAGATTTATGGTATACCAGAAAAGTTTGTATATATTATTAGAAGCCTGCATGAAGGTACTTTCTGTAAGGTAATGGTGGGTGGTTCTTTGAGTGATTCATTTCAAGTTAGGTCAGGAGTGATTCAAGGAGGAGTTCTTTCGCCATTGCTGTTTGTTTTGATTATGGATTATGTTATGAGAAAGGTTGTAAGGAGAACAGGTGCAGGAATTAACTGGAAAGAAAATAAGAAACTGATGGATTTGGACTATGCTGATGATATTGTACTGATTTGCGGAAGTATTTACGAGATGCAGAGGGTGCTTGATTGTCTGGTGGAGGAAGGAGAAAAAGTGGGATTGGTAATAAATTGTGGAAAGACTAAAATTATTAATATGAAGTGGAGAACCAAATCGATTGTGTAATTGGGAATAATGTGGTGACGAATGTAGAAAACTTTAAATATCTGAGAACGATTGTATCATCTAATGGATCATTAAACAATGAAATTGATGAGAGGATTAGACAGGCTTGGCGAGCGGTTGGAATGTTGAAATCTGTTTGGAATAATAATATGCTTTCGGTACATACTAAAGTGAAAATTTACAAAACCATGGTTAGACCAATTTTAATTTATGGGCATGAGTCATGGTACAGTACAATTGCAACAGATCAGAATGTATTGAGATTTGAGAATAAAATTCGCAGAAGGATTCTTGGGGTACAATGGCAAGACAGAGTTACAAATGAAAGAGTAAGGGATATTACGAGTGTAGAACCAGTTAATGAATATGTGAGACTGTCTCGCTGGAAGTGGCTTGGGCACATATACAGAAAAGAAAAGCACTTAAATACAGGATGTGCCAGAGTGGACTGCTAGAGGAAGAAGAGGTAGAGGTAGGCCGAGGGAAACCTGGTTGAGGACAATGAAAAGAGAAGCAGGAGAGGAGTGTTGGTGGGACCTGAAGGAGATGGCAAGAGACAAATATTGGTGAAGAGAGTTCATCGAGGCCCAATGCATCCCCTGGGGTGCCACAGGAAATGATTGATTGATTGATTGAATAAAAAAAAAAAATAAGCACCTTTCCTCACACAACATTATTTCCGATAGTCAGTATGGGTTCTCCCAAGGATGCTCACTTGAGATCTTCTCACCTTCCTTTCAGAGTCCTCGTCATCCATATGTCGGGACTTTGGTGAAAGCTTTGCCATTGCATTTAACATCTCTTGTTTTACTCTTTCACGTTATTATTGTTGTATTATCTCTTCTCGTGCCATTTCCATAGCTTTAACTATCATTTGGCAATGCAACAATACTAAACGGCTTCACTTGACCTTCTGCAGCCTGGGTGTTCTCTAAGCTCCAATTAGCGTCAGATTAAATACTTTGTTTTACCAAGTAGTTTTACTCCCACTCCACAGCATGCTGTGGGTTGGCTTGGCACGATTCGTTTCCAGGAGGAGGAAGTGGAAGGGGAGGATAGTTCTGATGATGGATGTTGCCCAGGAAGCACAGAAAAAACGGTTATAGAGTTGTACATACAGTTGTTATGGAATGTGTTCTAGGGCTACTTATGGTATGATTTGTCTGTACTGAGAAAGTGTTGGGTCCATACAGTGTGTGTGTTGCTATGGAGTTGGGATGTGCAGTACATTATTTTGTACATGAGTAAGTTCTAGTTATTGCATACGTGCACGTGCGCGTGTGTGCGTGTATGTGTGTGTGTGTGTGTGTGTGTGTGTGTGTGTGTGTGTGTGTGTGTGTGTGTGTGTGTGTGCTCGCGTGCGTGCGTGTGTGTGTATGTGTGTGTGTGTGTGTGTGTGTGTGTGTGTGTGTGTGTGTGTGTGTGTGTGTGTTAATACAGCATTCCAAGCCATGACATCACTAGGTTGATCATCACCACCTCATCACTGATGCACAACTCCACTATAACACACTAACTCATTTGCCACACTCATTAATCTCGCTCGCTACACACATTACACACACCACACCACACCAACCCTCTCCTTACACTCACGACACTCAGCAACACAGTCAACAACCTCACTACAGTCTCTTATCTTTGTCTATAGCCAGACACCATAATCCCTTAAGGGGTGGCCATTTGTTTTTTATTTTATTTGTTTTACGGGCAAGAGCACTAATCCTCCACCAACACACTTTTTGTCACTTAACCCCCAAACGCCGGGCTGTTTTTATTGCAGTCGTCACCTCAGTTCTGGTGATTTCCCAAAAAATTGTTTGTTTTCAAATCTTAATATCTCAGAAAGTTTTGCACGTAGGCAAACAGATTGAAGACAGTATTACTCATCAACTCTTCCTATTGCGAATGAAAGTATCCCCATGACTATTGTCGTTGCGTTGACGAGTAATGACGTGAAGAAGATAACAAATTTTCAATGCGAGACAAGGACGTGTCCGTGCGGCTGGCTGCGGCGCCGATTATGGCTTTGCTTTCAACGTGTTAACTTTGCCATGATTATATAAACCAAACATTGTTGCATCCAAGCAGGGGTGTCATTTCAATTTTCCTTGGGGGGGGGAATAGGTTACTTAGGAGGCCCCCCTGCTCCCACCTCCCCACATGGGGGGGTGGCCAGCAAACATTTTGAAGCCACATGCTGAGCTATGTTTAGAGATAATCAGTAAACAAATATACATACTGTTTATAATTATTTATTTAACCAATTACTTCCTGACACACATACTGATGGATATTCTAGCATTGGCAGTATTTCTGTGTGAAGTTGAATATGTAATTTAAAGTGCATGGTAAAGTACATATCATTGCATTATATGCTAATGAACTTGCATAATAGATCAAATAGCAATTAAAATATTTGTATTGGTGAAAGCTTAAACTGACTTCATTCTTATAGCCTGATGAAAAGATAATGAATATAAAATTGAGAATGATAAGTTGTAAACTTGTAATTGAATTAAAAATGGAAAGCTTTTATCTTACTAGCCCCCAAAATACCATGAACCATATAAAGTAATGTGAAAAAGTAAGCCCTACACTAAGAGGTGGGAGAAATAGAATGATGGTTTTTAAATCTGGAAGATGCACAGGTAAGAATAGTATATTAATTTCAGAATTCATCAGAGGAAATTGAAAACTAAACTAAGTATATTTATTGCATTGAATAATGAATAAACTACTGCAATAGTGGATATCTCCGTGATCTCTGCTTTGCAAAGTTATTTGTAGTGCCCTTTGTGGCCTACGTGCCATGGTGGTTAATGCCGTATATTTTATCTAAAGCAGCTTTATTCTGTACCAATTCCAAGAGATTATTATATTTACATGGCAAGATATCATACATTAATTTGACATGTGAGGTGGTGTGTGGGGAGAAGAGAAGACGAAAGCGGATGCAAGGAACAGCATGGTGGAATGAAGAGGTGAGAGAGGCTGTGGCACAAAAGAAGAAAACATATAGTGAGTGGATGAGAAACAGGGGTGTGGAAGAAGTTGAAAGAGATGAAAATATTAGTAAGAGACAGTAAAAAGAAAGTGGATGAGGAATTTGGAAGGAATTTGAGTGTAAAGTGGAGGGAACATAAGAAAATGTTCTGGAAAGAGGTAAAGAAAGTTAGACAGGGTGTCACAGGAGTTAGTTAGGGAGTGAAAGATATAAATGGTAGATTACTAGTGGAGAAGGGAGAAAAAGTGAGCAGATGGAGGGAACACTTTAGGGTATTGTTGAACATAGAGAATGAAAGTAATGCGAGTGTAAGTGACTGGGGAATGGCTGGGAGAAGGAGGGATGAGAGAGAAGAGAAGAAGAAATCAGTAGGATGGAAGTTGTGGCAGCAATGAGAAAGTCAAAATGGGGAAAGACCCAGGAATTGATGGAGTGTGTGGTGAAATGCTGAAGCATGGGGAAAAGATAGTAGCAGAATGGATGTGAAGGATGTGCAGATTGGCTTGGGAGGAAGGTAGAGTCCTGGAGGACTGCAAGTCAGGTATAATTATTCCCCTGTACAACGGAAAAGGGGGAAAAGAAGTGTGTGGTAATCATAGGGGTATTTGTCTTCACAGTGTAACAGGAAATGTGTATGGTAGGATAAATACTGACAGAGTTCGGGAAATAATAGAGGTATTAGTTGGAGAAGAACAGGGAGGTTTTAGGAAGGGAAGAGGTTGTGTAGATTAGATATTCATTCTTAGGTCTTTAGTGGAAATTATTCTAGAGAAGGGAAAGAAGTTGTATGCGAACTTCGTGTATTTGGAGAAAGCACATGACAGGGTGGAAAGACAAGGATTGTGGAAAGTAATAAAGAATGTATGGAATAGATGGGAAGTTTTGCCGTGAAGAGTATATATGAGGGTGCTAAGGCTGCATTGCGTATGGATAGTGAACTGAGTGAATCATTCTATTTGAAGGTTGGATTGAAACAGGGATGTGTCATGTCTCCATGGTTGTTCAATCTGTATATGGATGGGGTAATAAAAGAGATACAAGGTAGGGCAGTGGATGTTGGAACAGCCCTAATGAGAGAGGGCAGTGTTTGGAAACTCCCTGTACTCTTGTTTGCAGATGATACTGTGTTGTTAAGTGAAGACAAAGGGGGTCTGCAAGGCTTGGTGGATGATCTTCAAGGCTTGGTGGATGATTTTGGGAGAGTGTGTAAGAAACGGAATCTAAAGGTGAATGTAGGGAGGAGTAAAGTTATGGTCTTCGAGAAAAGTGAAGTCAATGAATGTACAGTGAGGTTCTTTGAGGAGGAATTGGACAATGTGAGTGCGTTTAAGTACTTGGGTAATGTGATGAGTAAGGATAGAAGTATGGCGAGTGAAGTGCTTGAAAAGGGTACAACAAGGAAGAATGGTTGCTGGTTCCTTGAATGCAGTGATAAGAAACATGGAAGTGATCATGGAAGTGAAAAAGTTACTACACGATAGTATTGTGATACCAACTCTAAAGTATGAAAGTGAAGCTTAGACCTTGTTGGAGGGACACAAGTCAAGAGTGAGAGCAGTGGAAATGAGTTATTTGAAAGGAGCATGTGGAGTCACATGGAGAGACAAAGTGACAAATGAGGAAGTGAAGGAGCGTTGTGGTGTGGATGTGGATGTGATAGGAAGCATTAGGAGAAACACACTGAGGTAGTTTGGCTATGTGGAGAGGATGGAGAGTGAGACACTGACGAGGAGAGTGTATGTGGGTGAGGTGGGGGGGGAGAGGGAGTGGGAGGCCAAGGATGAGATGGAGGGATGGAGTGGAGAGGTATATGAGAAAGGGGTGTGTGAGCTGGGAGCAGAGCAGTGAAACGGAGGGGGACAGGGCGACATGAAGGCGATTTGATTGTGGCCACTCCTTGTGGGTTTAAGGCGTCTGGCAATAGATAGGTATGTCACGGGGTTTTTTAAATTATTACGGGGTTTTTATAATATCACGGAGTTTTTAAAATAAATGCTAAAATATTATTTAACTGATAATAATATTCAATAATATTAAAGAGCAGGGACAATGATTGTCTTGCTAAATCAAGCAACGATTCTCTAAGAACGAGAATTTTTAAACTTTCTCGACAGTACACAGCAGAGACTAATCACTCAATTGCAGTTCATTAGTACTGTAGCCTCTGGAGAAAGTTACTTCACCCCTGACAATAAATAACTAATACTAACATCAGGTTCTTGCTGATGCTTAACTCCTAGAAGGCACAACGGATTTTAAGTTTAATACAAGACTGGTCTAAGTACCAGTTATGAAAGGCAAACGTTTATGCAAGCTAGGAGCTATGAGAGAAATAGCTTAACTGCGGAGAAATGAAACAAGAGTTTACATTACATTAAGCTCAAGCAAAAGAACTGTTAAATTTATTGATTACAAAATAAATTTAACGTTACAATTCAAAATCAAATTAATGAGATCGCACTCACTCACTCACACAAAAGCTAAATACTTACGCCTAGGAAAAAACACCTTAACTAAACTCTTAAGACTACGAAAATACAAAAAGGAAATACTGATCGATGAATGCTGTGTATCACCCAGGGGGTGGGAGATTGGATTAACTGTACTCAGTGGAGCTTGGGTGCTAGCTGACCTCTCACACTTCTGGAGCACAGGACCTCTCTCCGTCACAACAAACACTGGACTGCGTAAGTCGTGGGAAAAAAGGGGGAGCAGTAGGCCGCATTTTTTAACGGTCGAGTGAGCAAAACGCACCCAAAACAAATCGCTCAGCGGAAGCGCTAATGTCTCACGCAAAGACGATAACGTATGACACTGAAAAATTGATTTGACAAAGCTTCCGTCTGAATGAGCGGTTAACTGAACGATAAACAGTGAGTTTTCCACTAATAGTTCGTGGCTTCTCACAAAAGGGAAATGTCGCGAATTTGATTCGTGACATTACGCCCCTACAAAATTAAATTTTTTCCTAATGGGAAAAAATTTGTGGTTTTATATATATATATATATATATATATATATATATATATATATATATGTACACATCCTAAGTCATTCACACAAGATTCACACTGTGGTGTGTGTGCTATCCTGCTACAGGAGATAGTCGCAGTCGCCAGTGAGCGAAAAAACCTCATATTTACGTTAATAGAAGCAAGCTTGAGGGAAAAACTCCGTGACGACGGTGAAAATCCTGTACTCAGGTCAAACTGAGCGAAAAGTCGCTACATTTACACTGACAACTAATTGTTGTGTAGCGTGGTGTATGTAATACACGGTGTAGGTGTGACAGTTGTAGTGTAACTGTACCTACGTGTAAAATGACATAGTAAATAATAACATGGCGACGACGAAGGCAGAGGAGAAGAGGCGGCAGCGTGCGGCAGACGATCAGCTGGCCCGCACAGCAAAACTGCTACACCCATTGCTGAACCTGCAAAACCAATTAAGGTGGAGCATCAAAAGTGTCAATGAGACAAAATTCTTATTACGTTACAATTACTCTCTCTGCCTAGCAATCAGTACATGCTACGAAAAGTACGCTCTAGCTGAAAAATACAAGTGACAGCCTAAGCTTCGTACATTCGAGGTCGCCATTAATTATAGCACACGATTATGGTCGGCAAGTTGAGAATCCTTGTGCAAACTCGGGTCTTCCATAGCCTCGAACTGCACACGGGTCCTCAACCTGTGCCTTAACCTACAGTACTTATATTAATATCGGGAAGCTGAGACTCCTTGTGCAAACTCGGGTCTTCCATAGCCTCGAGTCGCCTCTGCGGAGTTCTCTCTCGAACTTCCCCCTTAACCTACAGTACTTATATTAGTACCGGGAAGCTGAGAATCCTTGTGCAAACTCGGGTCTTCCATAGCCTCGAGTCGCCTCTGCGGAATTCTCTTTCTAACTTCCCCCTTAACCTACGGTACATAATATGTATGTACAGGCCCTGGACATAATGTGTCCCGTGGGGCCAATGGGCGAGACGTCAGGTCTGCACCCACTTCACCACTACCCTGTCTCTCAACTGACTCAGAGATTACAGGTGTGGTTACGAACGGCACAGGAAGGACATATCCCTGATTAGTGGTGTTACTTTGACACACACTGCAGGAACGGACAAAACTATCTATGTCTCGTCCCATCCCTGGCCAGAAAAAGTCAGCTCGGATACGGCCCTGGGTCTTCCTTTTGCCCATGTGACCTCCTGAGGCTGAACAATGACCCCATTGTAACACTGCTAGGCGGTACTTGGCGGGAACGACAAACTGCAGTCGAACCTCGCCCTCGGGTGTTCGTGACTCACGGTAGAGCCGTCCTTGTTTACGAAGGAACTTGGCTCGACCTCCCCGTGAATACTTTATCACTCGACCCTTTTGTTTGTTCCGCACGGCAGCAAGTGTCGGGTCAGAATGTTGTTCTTGTACAACAAGTTGACTACACATCAGATCTTGCGGCGATTCAATGATCACTGGGGTGACACAATCTGGAGCCTCAGCCATGGCTCGTGTTACCGCAGCAGCCGAAGTCTGAGTAGCGTCATCATCGGAGCAACTATCCTTGACTCCCTGAATATTGCCAATGATGAGGTCAAATAAAGGTTCTGGCATGACAACTGCAAGTGTCGTACCAGTATAAAATGGAGATGCCACCTGGATACATGCCTCAGGGAACAATCTCACTGATCCATCAATAAGGTTTGCATGGATCTGTCAACCTGTATACTGCTCAGGCCGAACTAAACTCTGCTTAACAGAGCAACCTGAGGAACCATTGTCTCTCGGGACCTTCACAGGAATGCCTCCCACAAACCCTGGCTGAACAAGGAAGGTACTGTCACCTGTAGGAGGGCCTGTGGAGGAAGCAGCTAGCCACTCATGAGGCTGCTGAATTGATGCGGCAAACATTGTGCCTTGTGAATTATATTGGGAAGATGGAACATTGGCCATCTGTGGAGGGGGGTTCACTGTCACTGTGGGACTAGTGAACTGTGGGGAAGTACCCATACTGGTAGGAACGTGACCACCGTGCTGCTGCTGAGGAATGAAGGCTGCATTCGCTTCCTGCCTCTTTTGAGCTGGTGGTGAAAAAGTTTGTCCCGACGGTCGGTTGCGTGGCTGATACTGCTGCTGGTTAGGGTACTTGTTGTACCTCTTCCACTCAGGTTTCTGAGTGCTTTGCCCCTGGTCCTTCCACTGCGGTTTTGGACCTTGGCCATTATTCTGAGAATGGCCTTGTTGCTGGGGTTCAGTCTGAGACGGCTTCCCAGACTTATCAGGTTTTCTGTTCCAGGTGTTTTGCTTACGAGTTTGATACCCATATGCAGTAAAGAATGCGTCAGCCTTTTCTGCCATTTGGCTGGCATCTTTCACCTGGCAGATCTTAAGCTGTGCTATGAGCTCAGCAGGCCACGACCTCTCTAGCTGTGTACGCAGCATAAGGTCAATTATCCCCTCACGCGTGGAAGGAGTTTCATCTTTCTCCATCCACTCATTTAAGTAAGCTGTGAGATGATCAAGGAACTGAACAGCTGTCTCCTTGTTTTGGAGACGAGCTCGCATGAACTGAACTTTGGCGTCGTCTACTGTGAGACCATACGCCTTAATGAGTGCAGCTTTCATCATCTCATATGTGAGATTGTCTCCACGAATTCTGTGGAGAATATCGAGGGCAGGGCCCTCAAATAGGCTAAGAAACTGAAGCCGCTTAGCTGCCTCATCCAGTTGATACATGTCTGCCATGTCCTCAAAACGAGCTATGTACGGCTCGATTCGCTCGCTTTCCTTGTATGAAGGAAGCTTGATGCGTGGGGTCGCCAGGACATGTGCAGGGAGAACGCTCGTGGAGCTTTGACCAACTGCACCAGATGTGTCTGAAGCCAAGGAATCTCGCTTGAGCTTCAGCACTTCAAGTTCATGTTTTTCGCGTGCTTCTCGCTCGGCACGTTCGTGTTCTCGTTCTCTCTCTCGTTCCTCACGCTGTTCTCGCTCGTGTTCTAAGTCGAGTTCGCGCTGTTTTTGCTCGTGTTCGCACTGTTCTCGCTCGTATTCGCGCTGAATCTTACGCTCTTCACGGGCATCATTCTCGCGCTGCTGCTCCTGATTATGCCGTGAGAGTATATACTCTTTAATTTCGGTTGGGTCCAAAAGACCCATATCTTTGGCTTCCTGTAAAAATATGGTGGTAGCCATGTCGCTAATTTACTGAGCAAACCGAAACTGAGTACTGACTGCTTCGCAAACGAATACTAATAAACACAAGTAAAGAGTACAGACACAAGCTATTGGTGACCAGTCTTGTCTAGTTAACTGGCAAAGATTAAAGCAAAAATGCAAATAACTGGGAAGACTCAATAATTAACACAATGGGTACGGCGACTTCCCAGGAGCGAATAAAATCGTGTGGCGTTACCAAAAATAAAGTACTAAATAGAGTTAAGTACTCTATGGATTAATAAAGCAAAATTCACTTGCTAAATTAACGGTAAACACCAGTAAACTTGTGCCTATAAACTTTAATTATAAATACCTAAATATGAACGAGTGAGCACTATCTCGTGAATAGCTTTAGAGCTAGGAGTTAATATCCTGGCGAGGTCGCCAATTGTCACGGTTTTTTTAAAAATTATTATGGGTTTTTTATAATATCACGGAGTTTTTAAAATAAATGCTAAAATATTATTTAACTGATAATAATATTCAATAATATTAAAGAGCAGGGACAATGATTGTCTTGCTAAATCAAGCAACGATTCTCTAAGAACAAGAATTTATAAACTTTCTCGACAGTACACAGCAGAGACTAATCACTCAATTGTTGTTCATTAGTACTGTAGCCTCTGGAGAAAGTTACTTCACCCCTGACAATAAATAACTAATACTAACATCAGGTTCTTGCTGATGCTTAACTCCTAGAAGGCACAACGGATTTTAAGTTTAATACAAGACTGGTCTAAGTACCAGTTATGAAAGGCAAACGTTTATGCAAGCTAGGAGCTATAAGAGAAATAAGCTTAACTGCGGAGAAATGAAACAAGAGTTTACATTACATTAAGCTCAAGCAAAAGAACTGTTAAATTTATTGATTACAAAATAAATTTAACGTTACAATTCAAAATCAAATTAATGAGATCGCACTCACTCACTCACACAAAAGCTAAATACTTACGCCTAGGAAAAAACACCTTAACTAAACTCTTAAGACTACGAAAATACAAAAAGGAAATACTGATCAATGAATGCTGTGTATCACCCAGGGGATGGGAGCTTGGATTAACTGTACTCAGTGGAGCTTGGGTGCTAGCTGACCTCTCACACTTCTGGAGCACAGGACCTCTCTCCGTCACAACAAACACTGGACTGCGTAAGTCGTGGGAAAAAAGGGGGAGCAGTAGGCCGCATTTTTTAACGGTCGAGTGAGCGAAACGCGCCCAAAGCAAATCGCTCAGCGGAAGCACTAATGTCTCATGCAAAGACGATAACGTATGACACTGAAAAATTGATTTGACAAAGCTTCCGTCCGAATGAGCGGTTAACTGAACGATAAACAGTGAGTTTTCCACTAATAGTTCGTGGCTTCTCACAAAAGGGAAATGTCGCGAATTTGATTCGTGACAAGGTAGACAGAACTGTGTTCATACTTACTTTGTCAGCCCTTACAGAATGAACTTCCCGCGGTGTCTGCTGTCTGACTGGCTGTCCGCTGGCTTGTGGTGCCTATCGTGTGCAGACCACGTTACCGTGATATAAAGAAAACATTCAAACTTTTAATTCCGACGTCGAACCACAAAATAAAATAAAACCATGCTTTCGTAAATAATTTTTTTTTTTAAATAATACATATATGTCACTTAAGTGTTTGTGACTTAGATTTTGTCATTTTGTAAAAAAAAAAAAAAAAAAAGGCTTACTTCGTTCTGATGCCACCCTGCCGTCCCCCCCTCCCCCTACCGTTCCCTTTTTCCCCACGGTCCCATGGTACCTCCCCTCCCCTCTGGATCTTTCCACCTCCCACTTTGGGAACCACTGATCTAAATGAACTCTTAAGACTTCTACCTACAGGTACGTACTTCCAAAGATGAAGAAAAACTTTTAATGATAGCCAGAATACAATAAAAAAGGCAGCTCGATACTGAAGTTAACTGAACATAGGACTAGGAATATATTTACATTGACATCCTTTAATATACTTAGTAAATTATTGTGATTATTACACATGCACGCACACACACACACACACACACACACACACACACACACACACACACACACACACACACACACACACACACACAAGATATATTTCACTCAAAAAGTATTGAGGCTAAATACAAATGATTTTTAATTTCATGATGTTAACCTTATATATTTTTCATTAATTGTAGTTGATTTGGAGGACCCCTCAGAAAGGTTGGGGGGGCGAGCGCCCCTCGCTGTCCCCCCCCCCCAAATGACGCCCCTGCATCCAAGGCATGCCTTATGGCACTATCACTGAATCTTTTTCTAGTATCCTTGGAAAGAGGCTTGGCAGGGGTGGATGATGCAATTGGCTACAAGTGCCGTGGACAGAATCAGGCAAATAGGAACCTGAAGACATCGTTGTACACCTGACAAAAGCACGGAACAGACTGACTTTCGCCTGTGTGCTATGGTGGTACTCCCTCCCTACCCTTTGGTGCCGAGATGAAATGGTGGCCGGTTCAAATGGTGGCTGGAAGACACTTGCACGTATAGCTGCTACCTGGTGGCCATGGAGCACCCCGTTTGTGATATGTATAGAAATTACCTGGCAGATAGGGGTTAAGGAACACATATGGGTAGGTTGTAAAAGGTTTCCTGGCTTACAGGAAACCATTAAGTTTGTCACACAATTTAAAGCCACCTGAAAAAGAAAAAAAAAGTAATAAAAAGTGATAGAAAAGATGTGAGAAATAGGAAGAGAGGAGGTCAGACACAGAAAAAAAAAATGTTAAAAGTGAAGGAAGAAGAGAACTACATCAAGTGATTGGATGATGGTCACCACCATCTACCACGAACTACAGTCACTCATCTCAGTATACTCCTTCACAACACGAACACTCACTCACAACAGAGCTTCAGTATTGGCAACCTGTGAGTAAAGTTTGAGGTCGTGTGCCTGAGTGGTGGTGGCAGTGAGGGAGGTGATGTAAAATATTGGGAAGAGGTATAATTGGAATTAAGTTAAATAAGGATACCAGGCATATTATAGATTGTCTGTTTCTTCTGTAGAAATCCACTTTAGGTCCACTGTGGGATCGACCTTTTCTTTGGAGGGAGAGCGATAGACAGAATTGATCCTTCCCCATGTTACAGAACTACGAGTAACTGGCGTCTGTCGGAGGAATGATGTATGTGAAAGTGGAAGTGCTGTATTGGCTTGGTTCTGTGTGTATATATATATATATATATATATATATATATATATATATATATATATATATATATATATATATATATATACATATATATATATATATATATATATATATGTGTGTGTTTATATTTATATATTTATATATATATATATATATATATATATATATATATATATACACACATATATATATATATATATATATATATATATATATATATATATATATATATATATATATATATATATATATAGATATAGATATATATATATATATATATATATATATATATATATATATATATATATATATATATACACACATATATATATATATACACACATATATATATATATATATATATATATATATATATATATATATATATATATATATATATATATATATATATATGTTAGACTCTATTCCATAGGCAGAACCAACAGGGTATCGACATTAAGAAAAAAAAAAAAAAGGCACGAATATGCAGAAAAGTGGGATACATAAGATGACTGACAAAGAGTTCATTGAAACTCCTGTGGTAAGTGAAATGATTTGCATTAATAAAACTGGTACGTGACAGGAATAACAGTATTTGGCCACTCTAACTTTATATGGTCATGAATATTAATGCTGCGATCAGTAAATGAGAATAATCATCCTGTTACAAAACTTTTTTGTTGGATTAATTAATTCAGCCTTTGCCTGATGTGAACATAGAATATAAATGGCGATAGGGATTGTTGTGGTAACTGGTGTAGGAAAGGTTTATGTTAGAGGATGCTGCTGCTGCTGTTAGTGATGACTGGTGATGATGATGATGATGATTGCACAGATCATGTATGGTTAGCAGGGATAATGATTCCTAACTAATGGTGTCAGGAAGGCTCTTGCTTAACTGTGGTCATGTTAGCAGAATTTATGATATTCAGATTATTATACTGAATTAAGTGTTGGTGGTTTTAGAGATCAGCTGAAACAGTAACTGCTAAATATGCAACAATGGCCAGACAGTTGCCTGCCTGACAGTACCAATAAAGTTGACAGATATATTTGTAAGGTCAATAGTTGGTAAATAGTGCATAGCAATTAGAAACGCAAGGAGACTATTGGCCAATTACGATGTTATTTATCCGGAATATAAACACATTCTGCGAAATATCTAACCAACGCTTGTGAGAAAATGATAGAAGGGAAAAAGACGCTGGTGGCATGTGAGGGTGAAGTTGGCCGCAGATGATAATATTATACGATAAATCAGTGTGAACAGGCCCAATGTTTATGTGCTTGTTAAACTCAGGATTAACAGAAACAACAACTAGATTCTTTAGTCTTTCAGTGTCACAAACAACAGACAGCTAATTATAAACAAAAGTAAAAAATGATAACCACAGTTTACAAAGTTGCAAAGATGCAATGACACAACAAAATTATGATAAAAGAGAAATTGTAGAAAAAAGGAGACACAAGAAAAGATAAGGGGGATACAGTAAAATAAATGTTCGGGAGGGGAATCTATAGGCATACACATTATAGCTGCCCTCGGTTACAAAGTGAGTACAGAGAAAGTAGGAGGATACTGAGAAAGGGTTGCTATCAATCATCTCAGAGAGCTTAGTCTCAGTGAGTAAGGGAAGATGAGCTTTAAAGGATAAGAAGTGGTTTTCTACAGAGAGAAAATTAGAGGAAAGGCCACGGATGACGCAGAAGTTAATAGAGAAAGAGTCAGACGATGGTTCCAGGCATCTCATTTAGTTGTCAGTGGGAGGCTGGGGTTGGTGGGGGCTTTTATGGTATCTTTTTTTTGTTTTGTTTTTTTTCGAGGAAGAAGGAACCAAAGGCATTGATAAAGGTAATTATTACACAACAAATCTGATCAACTTAATTTCCTGAAATGTGTCTTCACCTACGATGATCATCCTGCAATGCATAATGTTTACCAATATTTCGGAATGAATGAATCTTTATTTTCACTCTATTTTGTTGGCCTCAGTTTGGACAAGATGGCAATTTGAAGGCTCACAGCCTTTAGTCCTTTCTTTTTCTGTATATAAAGTTCAGTTCCTGCATTATTCAGCACACACACACACACACACACACACACACACACACACACACACACATAAAAAAGAGAAATGAGGACAGTACTAAGAGGAAACTACTCATCATGGAAAGAAGTGACTAGTGGAGTACCACAGGGTTCAGTGCTGGCACCAATCATGTTTTTAGTATATATAAATGATATAAACAGTAACACTGGAAATGAGAGCTATCTGAATATGTTTGCAGATGATGCAAAAATACAAAGGAGAATTACTAGCACAGACTCTTGTAGGGACCTACAAGAAGAATTAAATAAACTTCATGAATGGAGTAGTACATGGCAAATGGAATTCAATGTGGACAAGTGTCATGTAATCAAGTTTGGTAAAAGTGGAAAAAGACCTGATTGGGATTATAAGTTAGGAAATAAAACCCTATACACATCAGAAAGAGAGAAAGACCTAGGTGTGATTATCAATAACAGACTATCTCCGGCTGACCACATCAGCGAGAAGGTACGGAACATGTATATACTGCTTGCAAATATGAGAATAGCATTCACATACATAAATGAAGACATGCTAAAAAGGATAATAACATCATTCATTAGACCAACCCTGGAATATGCATCAGTAGTCTGGAGTCTTCATCTCAAAAAGCATATAGACAAGATTGAAAAAGTTCAAAGGGCCGCTACAAGATGGATACCAAGCTTAAGGGACCTAAGCTACGAAGAAAGACTAAATAAACTGAATCTACCAACACTACAGAAGAGAAGGAAAAGAGGTGACATGATAATGCTATATAAGTGCATATCAGGGAAGGAGAAAATAGACATAAATGATTACTTAACATATGGAGAAGCATCAGCAAGAGGACACTGCAAAAAACTGCATAAGAAGAGAGGTGATAAAGACGTAGGGAAATTCAGTTTCCCAAACAGAGCAATTGATCAATGGAATGCACTACCGAATGAAATAGTGTGTGCCAAAACAATTCACATATTTAAGGATATGTACGATAAATATGGTTTAAGACACGGGACAGTACGAGCTTGACTCATTCCTGTAAAGATACAATTAGTTAAGAACAATTAGGTAAGAACACACAGACATTAAGTATTCTTTTTTTTTTGTTTGTTTTTTTGGCAATGATTTTCTGGCTGCTAAACTGACTTTTCTCTGACAGTATAGACTACTTACCATCCAGTTCAAAGTTTCCTTTTCCACTATTTTTCCTCTACGTCCATCTTGTTGAAGTTGTTGATGAAACTGAATACAGGTTCTCGTGGAACACACTTCACTTTTTCCTTCCACCAGTACTGGTCCGTCCTGTACTTCATTCCTTTATCCAGCTGTATTAACACTTCCATTGCACTTGCTAATTTCCTCTCTAAATTTGTTCACCAGACATTCTTTTATTTACCTGCATTCGGAATCCACGAGAGAACCTCCGTATTGTCTAATATACTATTGTTGCCTAATAATGTGACCCTTTTAATTTCAGTGTGCATTTTAAGTTTTTTCTTGAATGTGAAAAAATATTTATCCAACTTACTTATCCTCTTTGTGAGTCTGAAGTTGGTAATTTGGCAATGGTGATTAGTGTAATTGTGGTCGCTGTGAGGGACACAATGGATATGGCTGTTAGGTTCCCGAGCATAATCTTCTGAACTCTATGCTCTGGTTTCGACTATCTCGTCATTCTCTGACTAAGTATATCTGTGCTGTTTACTTATGCCTAATTATTCCTAATTTAAAGAAGTCTCTGACTATTTTAGTTCTAAGATGGAACACATCCTATCAATTATCTCCTTTCTCCAAAATCTCCATTCTAGGTGATATCCTCCACCTCTGGTTCTCCTTTCCTTTCACTGACCCACCGGGTGAACAAGCCTACATCTTTCCTATTCTGAATGACCTAGAGCAGCTTGTACAGTCGCCCCAAGAGGTGATGGGAGAGTTTCAGATTGCTACGGTCACTCTGCACCGATGTACGTTCAATGAAAACTTAGTGAATTTATTGTAAAACTTATGTGCCTCCATTACGTCATATAAAATAAATCATATCACGCTAAGAATTATGTAAAACGAATAACATGAGGTAGTGATATATTAGAAGTTAACACTCAGATACTTCTTCCGATTTGAATGAATGTGTAAAGTATTATTCCGCGCATGGCGTGCAGCATAACCCCATGTTCCTGGTGTATTTGCTTCCCAGGATTTCAATTACAGATGCTCTAGTTTCGAAGACCGGTTAAGTTAAAACTCATGTGACTGCAATACACTACCTTATTTTCAAGTGCTATAGTCATGATACAGCAACAAAAAGGATGCTGCAACAATGAAGTTTTTCTTAGTAATGATACCCTACCACAGCGGTAGCAGCAAGACCATTCTGCCTTTTATTCCTTGTCTTCCCCTCGCTTATATTTATCTGCGACTTTATTCCTAATTCATGCAAAATTATTTCAGGCTGTATGAAGATATGAGATTTTACCTTTTTTTTCATATGACTAGGCAGTGAAGAGGACCAAAGCATGAGTTCATACTCTTGCAATGCAAAAGCACATACTTTTTGCTCTATTTCTAGTATCCTTTTCAAATAAACTTCTGTGCCCTGCTAAACTGAAAATGCTGATATGAAAGTTTAGAACTCAGTTATTTGTTTATGAACATCTGCATTTTCTTTCTCTTGCCACATGTTT
Organism: Coenobita brevimanus; assembly: GCF_032717465.1. Classification (NCBI taxonomy): domain Eukaryota; kingdom Metazoa; phylum Arthropoda; class Malacostraca; order Decapoda; family Coenobitidae; genus Coenobita; species Coenobita brevimanus. The sequence goes on from NC_137041.1 coordinate 18,875,215, forward strand.
AGAAACTGAGGATACTAGGCTATGAAACGAGTTTGTCATTCTCCAAGGAGCTCCGACTCTCGGCAAATTTTCGAGGTTTTCCTTATTTTTCAATCATTGATAGTCCTCTGGCTTATCTTAAAACTTCAAGATAATTTTTTTAATGAAAAACTGGCCAGAAGCATTGTAATAACTGCATGTCTTTGAGTAAAAGCTGTTTCCTTCCGTACATAGTGATCGAACCATTTAAAATAGGCTACTAATTTACGCCGCATTCCCGCTTTCTGTCGTCGTACATGGAGACAACAGTAACGGAAATAAATGACTTTTAATTATTCCTTAGTATTGTAACGGAAATTATTTTATAAATAATAATGACTGACTTTAATTAATTATTAAAGCGCTTTTCTTTTTAGTATTACGCTACTAAAAAATTATTTCATTTTATCATATTAGATATGAACTCCGCTAATTATTCCTGACTGTCCCTGAGTGACAGTTCTGAAATTTCAATTAGTTCTGTTTAGGATATTCTATTATCGTAATTAACGAACTGATTACTACAGTTTTGAAATATACCGATACTTTTTCATTTACTTGATGTTTTCTGTAACAGTTTTACATAACAGGTTTCACCCTATAAAGATATAAGGACAAATATGTACATTATCGATGACCGAAAACTTCTGGATACTCTGCCGTCACTTCTTAGGCCGACTGTACAACACCCTCAAAGTATCCCTAACCGCCTTTGAGAGAGTTTCAACATACCTGACATTTTCCTTGCAACTAATCCTTCTGCTTATGGTGTTAATCCTTTCTCTCTCATGGGCTCCTCCGATCACGGCCTTAACACCTTAACTTGTCCTAGTGCACCTGTAAGGCCTCTGGACCCTCCCAAGAAGCGGTGGCTTTGGCACTTTGAAGCTGCTGATTGGGAGAACTGTGTAAATGTTCCTTCCGCATTACAGAGGTGATTTTCATCGGCATGGAAGCATATATTCCATTCTCTTATCCTGTGACTAATGAAAAAAAAAAAGTTTAATCACGCTTCTAATGCTGTCCACAAGGAGAGGGGCCCCCATATGGTATGGGAGCCATCCCACTCCTTAATCTCACCTCTTTTATATTTCTGCTAAAAATAATTTTATCCGTACTAAATGCTCTGAGTTCCCTAACTCAAACTCTCCCATCTTCTTAGTGTGTAGTGCCACAAATTTGATATTCATGTATGTGTTTAGTAGTACTGTAATTTTTAAGTTAGATAGGGTGTAACCTGAATATTAGTTTATAAGTTCCTATCCTAAGTAGTAATTCATATGTTAATGATTAATGTAGGGTTAACTATTTTTATATGTATGTATCTCTGTATCTATGCAGTGGGTGATGTAATTGTGGATGTTGAGCTATGGGAATTCCCCGTCTGGTAGAGTAACGAATAACATGCGCGCAACTTTTCTTGTCGTTATTGGGCGCTGAGTTTAAACCTTAAACAGAATAATGATGAATATACAATTCTTTCCGTAACCTAGTTGTGAAATGTTTGCTAATGAAGTTGCTAGAACCCAAATATGTAAGATTAACAGTTCAAAAGGCCTAAATAATGTCATTTGTGAGGATTTAAAGGTCCCGTTTGTCTTGGCCGTCACTAGATGGCATGAGCTGCTGTCAGATTCAAAGTGAGATAGTGATAGAATAAGTATCTAAATTGAGTAAGGAATGAATCCCAAATTTTCCCCAATTCAATCAAAAGTCCTGGCGTCATGGGTACATTGCTAAATAAATTGTAAAGAGAATTGAAACCCACCATATTTAAAAAACACCACCTCATTTGACTTGAGCATTGGCGTCGCTAGCGTGCCCAACGTAGTCACTCGAGCCCCAGACATCGTATTTAATGGACGTTTGTTCAGGTAAGCCGTCCACATTTCTTCTTCCTCCCCCCTCTTTTTCTTTGTTTAATCCTTACTTGTTATGGACTATATGAAGTAATATTGTTGAAAGTTTAACGTAGTGACTCGAGCCCCAGACGTCGTATCTAATGGACGTTTGTTCAGTCCCCCAGACACCGGCGACGTCAGTGTGAGCACGACGTTTTTCCCATAGTATTGTCCAAGGACTTGAGCATACACACATTACACTATCCATGAATTATTATTATATAAACCAAATGTATTAGTATTATTGATCTGTCAAGTGAATTTTATTTTGTAAATAAGAAATAGAAAATTGAAAGTGATGTAATCTGGTAACGGAAGAGCGAAATTCAAACCCATTAACCGTTTTCTTGCTTGTAACTAAGGAAGTTAGGAGCGTGGAAGGGAACTTAGTGACTGTGAGCAATGATGTAATTTTGAAATGAACCTCGAGGCTAAACAAGCCCGAGTGATTATGTATTCTTAGTGATTATACAATGTTTGAATAGTACCTCGAGGCTAAACAAGCCCGGGTGATCACGAATTCTTAGTGATTATGTTTCTTTTCTGAATTATTCCTCGAGGCTAGACAAGCCCGAGTGATTATGTATTTCTAGTGATTATATAGCAGTGATGATTATGAACTGTAAATAGTACTGAATTGATATTGGATTCTAGAAAATTACATGATGAGAATATATTATATGGATGAAAATGAACACAAGTAATCATTCTTATTGATTCGAGGCTATGCCAGCCTGAACAGATAACCCATGCTCGTAGAAAAGGTCCCTGGCTTGAGGCTATTGTTGAGCCCAAGAGTAATTGCCAAAAGAAAGTAAAGTACAATAACCTCATAAATCGTTGGTATGTATCAAATTGTTTCGTCTGGTAATAATGTTAGAGGAATGATCATCCAAACCATGTTTTAATGTACAATTTACTCTCATACTAAAAAGGGCCATGTAATTAAAAATATTTTGTGGAAAGTAGCATCAAGTTATTAAAGTATATATCATTTTCTTTTCTTTATTGGTGTACCTAATCAAGGAAATTATGTCCTCAAGCCAAATTCACTCCCCTTCCAATTCAAGATTCCTTCGCTGAGGGAACGACGACCACCCGTGGTACTGACTAAATCTAAGCTCGGCCAAAAACTACAAACGCTACCACAATTCTTTCTTTTCTTAAATACTTACCTTCTACTATACTAAGTCGGGTACCACTTATATTATCCATGGATGAGTTGATCAGTGCCAACAACAGGTAAGATTATAAATATCGAGCATTACACTGGATGAAGAATAACGGTGGGGATAGTAAATTCATACCGTTACACTGGTGGCAACCGGGATGGATAAAAATTCTTATCATTACACTGGTGGCAATAGCGGTGGGATATTCATCGTTCCCAAATTAGTGGCGTTGGTGAGAAAGTGAAGGGAAGTGAAGAGCAAAAAGAAGTGAGAATGCTAAGGGTAGCATTGGTTGATCATTCCCAAATACCTCTGCAACGCTATATTCAGAACATCCTGGTAGTAATGAGGTTCAAATAGTGTACTAGATACGGTTACCCCTGGGGAAGGGGGGAAAGAATACTTCCCCAGTATCCCTGCTTGTTGTAAGAGGCGACTAAAGGGGGCCTTTTTATCTCCAGTCTCTCCTTACTGTCCTCTTCTGCTTTTCTGTTCTACCTCTTGTCTCGATATTTCCATGTTTCCTCCAAGCTTAGTGCTAATTCTTCATTTTTCTTTCCTTCCTTCCAGCTTAGAATGTTCAGGGTTAGGTTATTATATGTTCTCTAAACAAATATTACCCAGAGACAAACATACACCAAACATCATACACTGTCTTGGGCAATACTTCATCGACTTTGGAGACGTCACGAGGTATCGTCCTGGACAACGGAGGAGAGCACAGAAGGTTGGAATCAATAGCTTGGTGTGGGCAAAAAAAGAGATCATACAGCCAGGTACCTGTAGAAAACTGAATGCCAAATGGGACGGCCCGTATAAAGTGATTGAAGTGCTGCTTGATGGAAGTGTTTATATCATTGAAAATGTATTTAGTGGAAAAAAAAATACAAAGGGCTGCTGAAAAGGTAAAACCATATTATGGTACCGAGGAATGGCTCTTAGAACCGCTGCAACAGGAGCTCGCCCCAGAGCCCGAAGATGAGCGGTTGCCGCCGCGAGTGAGGACTGCCCCTCGGAGGCTCATAGAGGAGTGTTAGGAAAGTAGACAAGTGCATGTGACGAATGTTGTGAAACATAACTGCTTAAAGTTATGTTCCGGGTGGACTCATCCCCGAGGAGTGGGTGTAAAAAGGAAAAGAGAGAAGAGTTCCTGTTGGAACCGGGAAGTGCCTTACTTCGAGGGGAGTGATCAATCCCCTCACCTTACAGTTAGCACGGTTTGTGAGGTAGTGGAGTCTTCAGGACAGAATAAGCGCTCACCTCTTGCGGGAGGAAAGCTGGAAACGAAAGGACAGAGTGAATGTGATTGCGAATGGAAGAGTGTAAGGAAGCGCCTCCCGTGGTGATCTCAATCTCGAGAGACCCTGTCGAGCTCAGGTGAGCGACACGCTATCCTCCAAAACCTGAGGCTGACTGGGGCATAAATTCCCTCATAACATCTCGAGTAAGGAGTGATCATACCTCCTAATGTAGTGAGTAAGCAACCTTCCGAGGTACGCATCAGGTGTTTAATGTGGACCGACAGGTGTCACCGATTGTGGGGAAAAGCACTCCAATTCAAAGTGTTCATAGCAGTTATCAGAGTAACAACATTCCATCCATGCACATGTCATAGAAAGTTGACTTGGGTAAAATTTGTTTTCCGAATGTGGGAGCCGTGTAGTGCCAGAAATTTGATATTCATGTATGTGTTTAGTAGTACTGTAATTTTTAAGTTAGGGTGTAACCTGAATATTAGTTTATAAGTTCCTATCCTAAGTAGTAATTCATATGTTAATGATTAATGTAGGGTTAACTATTTTTATATGTATGTATCTCTGTATCTATGCAGTGGGTGATGTAATTGTGGATGTTGAGCTATGGGAATTCCCCGTCTGGTAGAGTAACGAATAACATGCGCGCAACTTTTCTTGTCGTTATTGGGCGCCGAGTTTAAACCTTAAACAGAATAATGATGAATATACAATTCTTTCCGTAACCTAGTTGTGAAATGTTTGCTAATGAAGCTGCTAGAACCCAAATATGTAAGATTAACAGTTCAAAAGGCCTAAATAATGTCATTTGTGAGGATTTAAAGGTCCCGTTTGTCTTGGCCGTCACTAGATGGCATGAGCTGCTGTCAGATTCAAAGTGAGATAGTGATAGAATCAGTATCTAAATTGAGTAAGGAATAAATCCCAAATTTTCCCCAATTCAATCAAAAGTCCTGGCGTCATGGGTACATTGCTAAATAAATTGTAAAGAGAATTGAAACCCACCATATTTCAAAAACACCACCTCATTTGACTTGAGCATTGGCGTCGCTAGCGTGCCCAACGTAGTCACTCGAGCCCCAGACGTCGTATTTAATGGACGTTTGTTCAGGTGAGCCGTCCACATTTCTTCTTCCTCCCCCCTCTTTTTCTTTGTTTAATCCTTACTTGTTATGGACTATATGAAGTAATATTGTTGAAAGTTTAACGTAGTGACTCGAGCCCCAGACGTCGTATCTAATGGACGTTTGTTCAGTCCCCCAGACACCGGCGACGTCAGTGTGAGCACGACGTTTTTCCCATAGTATTGTCCAAGGACTTGAGCATACACACATTACACTATCCATGAATTATTATTATATAAACCAAATGTATTAGTATTATTGATCTGTCAAGTGAATTTTATTTTGTAAATAAGAAATAGAAAATTGAAAGTGATGTAATCTGGTAACGGAAGAGCGAAATTCAAACCCATTAACCGTTTTCTTGCTTGTAACTAAGGAAGTTAGGAGCGTGGAAGGGAACTTAGTGACTGTGAGCAATGATGTAATTTTGAAATGAACCTCGAGGCTAAACAAGCCCTAGTGATTATGTATTCTTAGTGATTATACAATGTTTGAATAGTACCTCGAGGCTAAACAAGCCCGGGTGATCACGAATTCTTAGTGATTATGTTTCTTTTCTGAATTATTCCTCGAGGCTAGACAAGCCCGAGTGATTATGTATTTCTAATGATTATATAGCAGTGATGATTATGAACTGTAAATAGTACTGAATTGATATTGGATTCTAGAAAATTACATGATGAGAATATATTATATGGATGAAAATGAACACAAGTAATCATTCTTATTGATTCGAGGCTATGCCAGCCCGAACAGATAACCCATGCTCGTAAAAAAGGTCCCTGGCTTGAGGCTATTGTTGAGCCCAAGAGTAACTGCCAAAAGAAAGTAAAGTACAATAACCTCATAAATCGTTGGTATGTATCAAATTGTTTCGTCTGGTAATAATGTTAGAGGAATGATCATCCAAACCATGTTTTAATGTACAATTTTCTCTCATACTAAAAAGGGCCATGTAATTAAAAATGTTTTGTGGAAACTAGCATCAAGTTATTAAAGTATATATCATTTTCTTTTCTTTATTGGTGTACCTAATCAAGGAAATTATGTCCTCAAGCCAAATTCACTCCCCTTCCAATTCAAGATTCCTTCGCTGAGGGAACGACGACCACCCGTGGTACTGACTAAATCTAAGCTCGGCCAAAAACTACAAACGCTACCACAATTCTTTCTTTTCTTAAATACTTACCTTCTACTATACTAAGTCGGATACCACTTATATTATCCATGGATGAGTTGATCAGTGGCAAAAACAGGTAAGATTATAAATATTGAGCATTACACTGGGTGAAGAATAACGGTGGGGATAGTAAATTCATACCGTTACACTGGTGGGAACTGGGATGGATAAAAATTCTTATCATTACACTGGTGGCAATAGCAGTGGGATATTCATCGTTCCCAAATTAGTGGCGTTGGTGAGAAAGTGAAGGGAGATGAAGAGCAAAAAGAAGTGAGCATGCTAAGGGTAGCATTGGTTGATCATTCCCAAATACCTCCGCAACGCTATATTCAGAACATCCTGGTAGTAATGAGGTTCAAATAGTGTACTAGATATGGTTACCCCTGGGGAAGGGGGGCAAGAATACTTCCCCAGTATCCCTGCTTGTTGTAAGAGGCGACTAAAGGGGGCCTTTTTATCTCCAGTCTCTCCTTACTGTCCTCTTCTGCTTTTCTGTTCTACCTCTTGTCTCGATATTTCCATGTTTCCTCCAAGCTTAGTGCTAATTCTTCATTTTTCTTTCCTTCCTTCCAGCTTAGAATGTTAAGGGTTAGGTTATTATATGTTCTCTAAACAAATATTACCCATAGACAAACATACACCAAACATCATACACTGTCTTGGGCAATACTTCATCGACTTTGGGGACGTCACGAGGTATCGTCCTGGACAACGGAGGAGAGCACAGAAGGTTGGAATCAATAGCTTGGTGTGGGCAAAAAAAGAGATCATACAGCCAGGTACCTGTAGAAAACTGAATGCCAAATGGGACGGCCCGTATAAAGTGATTGAAGTGCTGCTTGATGGAAGTGTTTATATCATTGAAAATGTATTTAGTGGAAAAAAAAATACAAAGGGCTGCTGAAAAGGTAAAACCATATTATGGTACCGAGGAATGGCTCTTAGAACCGCTGCAACAGGAGCTCGCCCCGGAGCCCGAAGATGAGCGGTTGCCGCCGCGAGTGAGGACTGCCCCTCGGAGGCTCATAGAGGAGTGTTAGAAAAGCAGACAAGTGCATGTGACGAATGTTGTGAAACATAACTGCTTAAAGTTATGTTCTGGGTGGACTCATCCCCGAGGAGTGAGTGTAAAAAGGAAAAGAGAGAAGAGTTCCTGTTGGAACCGGGAAGTGCCTTACTTCGAGGGGAGTGATCAATCCCTTCACCTTACAGTTAGCACGGTTTGTGAGGTAGAGTTTTCAGGACAGAATGAGCGCTCACCTCTTGTGGGAGGAAAGCTGGAAACGAAAGGACAGAGTGAATGTGATTGCGAATGGAAGAGTGTAAGGAAGCGCCTCCCGTGGTGATCTCAATCTTGAGAGACCCTGTCGAGCTCAGGTGAGCGACACGCTATCCTCCAAAACCTGAGGCTGACTGGGGCATAAATTCCCTCATAACATCTCGAGTAAGGAGTGATCATACCTCCTAATGTAGTGAGTAAGCAACCTTCCGAGGTACGCATCAGGTGTTTAATGTGGACCGACAGGTGCCACCGATTGTGGGGAAAAGCACTCCAATTCAAAGTGTTCATAGTAGTTATCAGAGTAACAACATTCCATCCATGCACATGTCATAGAAAGTTGACTTGGGTAAAATTTGTTTTCCGAATGTGGGAGCCGTGTAGTGCCAGAAATTTGATATTCATGTATGTGTTTAGTAGTACTGTAATTTTTAAGTTAGGGTGTAACCTGAATATTAGTTTATAAGTTCCTATCCTAAGTAGTAATTCATATGTTAATGATTAATGTAGGGTTAACTATTTTTATATGTATGTATCTCTGTATCTATGCAGTGGGTGATGTAATTGTGGATGTTGAGCTATGGGAATTCCCCGTCTGGTAGAGTAACGAATAACATGTGCGCAACTTTTCTTGTCGTTATTGGGCGCCGAGTTTAAACCTTAAACAGAATAATGATGAATATTCAATTCTTTCCGTAACCTAGTTGTGAAATGTTTGCTAATGAAGCTGCTAGAACCCAAATATGTAAGATTAACAGTTCAAAAGGCCTAAATAATGTCATTTGTGAGGATTTAAAGGTCCCGTTTGTCTTGGCCGTCACTAGATGGCATGAGCTGCTGTCAGATTCAAAGTGAGATAGTGATAGAATCAGTATCTACATTGAGTAAAGAATAAATCCCAAATTTTCCCCAATTCAATCAAAAGTCCTGGCGTCATGGGTACATTGCTAAATAAATTGTAAAGAGAATTGAAACCCACCATATTTCAAAAACACCACCTCATTTGACTTGAGCAGCGGCGTCGCTAGCGTGCCCAACGTAGTCACTCGAGCCCCAGACATCGTATTTAATGGACGTTTGTTCAGGTTAGCCGTCCACATTTCTTCTTCCTCCCCCCTCTTTTTCTTTGTTTAATCCTTACTTGTTATGGACTATATGAAGTAATATTGTTGAAAGTTTAATGTAGTGACTCGAGCCCCAGACGTCGTATCTAATGGACGTTTGTTCAGTCCCCCAGACACCGGCGACGTCAGTGTGAGCACGACGTTTTTCTCATAGTATTGTCCAAGGACTTGAGCATACACACATTACACTATCTATGAATTATTATTATATAAACCAAATGTATTTGTATTATTGATCTATCAAGTGAATTTTATTTTGTAAATAAGAAATAGAAAATTGAAAGTGATGTAATCTGGTAACGGAAGAGCGAAATTCAAACCCATTAACCGTTTTCTTGCTTGTAACTAAGGAAGTTAGGAGCGTGGAAGGGAACTTAGTGACTGTGAGCAATGATGTAATTTTGAAATGAACCTCAAGGCTAAACAAGCCCGAGTGATTATGTATTCTTAGTGATTATACAATGTTTGAATAGTACCTCGAGGCTAAACAAGCCCGGGTGATCACGAATTCTTAGTGATTATGTTTCTTTTCTGAGTTATTCCTCGAGGCTAGACAAGCCCGAGTGATTATGTATTTCTAGTGATTATATAGCAATGATGATTATGAACTGTAAATAGTTCTGAATTGATATTGGATTCTAGAAAATCACATGATGAGAATATATTATATGGATGAAAATGAACACAAGTAATCATTCTTATTGGTTCGAGGCTATGCCAGCCCGAACAGATAACCCATGCTCGTAAAAAAGGTCCCTGGCTTGAGGCTATTGTTGAGCCCAAGAGTAACTGCCAAAAGAAAGTAAAGTACAATAACCTCATAAATCGTTGGTATGTATCAAATTGTTTCGTCTGGTAATAATGCTAGAGGAATGATCATCCAAACCATGTTTTAATGTACAATCTTCTCTCATACTAAAAAGGGCCATGTAATTAAAAATGTTTTGTGGAAACTAGCATCAAGTTATTAGAGTAAAGTATATATCATTTTCTTTTCTTTATTGGTGTACCTAATCAAGGAAATTATGTCCTCAAGCCAAATTCACTCCCCTTCCAATTCAAGATTCCTTCGCTGAGGGAACGACGACCACCCGTGGTACTGACTAAATCTAAGCTCGGCCAAAAACTACAAACGCTACCACAATTCTTTCTTTTCTTAAATATTTACCTTTTACTATACTAAGTCGAGTACCACTTATATTATCCATGGATGAGTTGATCAGTGCCAACAACAGGTAAGATTATAAATATCGAGCATTACACTGGATGAAGAATAACGGTGGGGATAGTAAATTCATACCGTTACACTGGTGGCAAACGGGGTGGATAAAAATTCTTATCATTACAAGTGCACCTTACCAAAAATCTTTCTAGCAACTTTACTTCATCATTCCCTCCTCTTTCCTGCCCTAATAACTCTGTAGCTGATTCTTCTACTGATAAAGCAGAACTTTTCGCTCAGACCTTCTCCTCCATTTCCACAATAGATGATTCTGGCACCGTTCCTGCATCACTTCCCCCATGGGACTTCCTCATGGCTGACATTAAAATTTCATCAGTTGATGTATTTTCTGCTTTCACTGGCCTCAGTACTAACGAGCTATATGGCCCTGATGGGTCTCTCCTGTGCTTCTGTGCTTACTCCCTGCCTAGGTAAACTCTTTAGACTTTGCTAACTTTCACATTTCCGTCTTGCTGGAAGTTTGCTTTCATTCAGCCTATCCCAAAGAAGGGTGACTATTGTCTGCCTAGTCCAACTGCTTTAACACATTGTGTATCTAAAGTTTTTTTGTTTTTATATATATTCTTAACAAAGAATATAATAATAGTAAGGCACCTATTATAATCTTCTATCCAATCGTCAGTATGGTTCCGCCCTGGACACTCTCAATGGCAATCTTCTCACCTTCCTTTACTATTCCTGGTCCCCCTCCTTTCGGAACTTTGGCGAAAGCTTTGCCTTTGCATATGACATCTCAAAGGCTTTCAGTCGAGTCGGGCATAAACCTTTAATTTCCAAAATTCCCTCTTACAACTTCTTCTATCTGTGCCTTCATCTCTTGCTTCCTTTCTGGTCAATCTGTAGTTTCTGTTATAGACGGCCATCGTTCGTCTCCTATAGCTATCAATAGTGGTGTTCCTCAGCACTGTGTCCTATAACCAACTCTCTTCTTTTTTTTCATCAATGACCTTCTAAACTGTACATCTAACCCTACCCACTCATACGCTGATGACTCCACTCTACATCTTTCCATCCACTTTTCGAACGTCCACATCAGCAGTTCCTTATATATATATATATATATATATATATATATATATATATATATACAGTATAGGGCACACTTAATATCTGACGTGGCTCATACCTCTGACTGGGGTAAAACGAATCTTGATGTTTTTAATGCATCGATAACTCAGTTCTTACACATTTCTACCTATCAAAATGTACCATTATAGTATCCTCTATTTTTTTTTTTTTTTTTAAATACAAAACTCAAGTCAATCCTGCAAAATCTTTAAACATACCTGGGGTTTCCATCTCTCGGGATTTATATTTTCGATGATCATATAACCTCATGTAATATATGCTTCCAAGAGACTGGGTGTGCTAAGCCGACTCAGTGCTTTCTTTACCCCTGCACAGTTGTTGATTTTATACACAAGTTTTATTCGTTCCCGTGTGGAATACATTTCTCCTGTGTGGGCAAGCTCCACACATCCAGCTCTTGTCAACAAGGCGAAGTCAACGGCTTTTCAGCTAATTAATTGTCTTCCCCTTACTGGCTCTCATCAACCTGAATCTCTTCACTGCACTGTTGCATATTTATCTCTCATCTACCGCTGCTTCAATGGTCACTGCTCCTCTGAACAGTCTGCTTGCATCCCTCCACCATTAAGGCGGGTGTGTAGCACCCGTCTAGCAGCAAATTCTCATCCCATTTCTGTCCAGCTCTCTAATGCAAGAGTTAACCGTTATTTCCAATCCTCAAAGTATGCAACTAGGCAACTCTGGAACCGTTTCCCTTTATGCATATTTTTTACTGTTTATGCCGCGTCCAGTCTTTAAAGGCAGTGTGTCCAGGAATTTCGAGATGAAACGGATTTTGAATTTGGCTTTCTAGTCTTTTTTTTTTTTTTTTTTTTTTTTTTTGAGGGAACAAGTTGCGGGCTTCTAGCCCGTGGTTTCTTCTTCCTCTGAATAAAAAATGAGTAAAATGAGATGGTTGTGATTCAGTTGAAGCAAGTGGACACAACTCTGAAATACGTGGGCTTGGCAGAATAGTCTTTGCTGTAAATCATTTCACTAACTTTATAACATGAGGTTTATAGTCCGGAAAACGCCAGGTGGTTTCGTCCAGCACTGAGAAGCCCATGCCAAAGTAGTAGAGGAAGTACCATAGTTACACTTGCCAAGTACAATCCAGTTACAGCTATTAATAACAAGGACAGAACACGTTGTATATAATAGCAATTCCAGTTCCAGGTTCACCTAAAACGTGAACACAGTGAACTGCAGGCTGAAGTTGCCCCCAGCCTGCAGTCCACCAACCTCTTTTCTGGGAATAAGGAGGGAGCAGAGAGACAATTGTATAACCTGGCATTAGAGCCGCATGATTATACCAGTGCCACTACATGAAGGCGTCCCTCCCCAGCACGTAAACAGCACAGATGAATTCAGTGTCACCCCCTCTCACCCCACACACAGTTTGTCTTTTACACATCGTGTTTGCTGCTTTACTGCAAAAATGTGAGGTATGTAGTAAATTTTGTTTAAATATTTCATCCAGCTATTTACTTATTCCCATTTAATCTCCCCTTCATTCTCACTCCAGTAATTGATCCTTCCTTCTGTTCTTCCCCCTCACTTACTCCAGGAAAAATATGTTAACATCTCTCCATTCTCCATTCTTTTGTGCCCTACATTAAGTACGCATTTTACTTCATTATTTACGTTCATTCTCTTCATTTTTCAGATACTCCCACTCTTTTGCTTTCTCTCTCTCTCTCTCTCTCTAGTTTGTCGCATTCCAGCAGGGAGCATTTCCTCGTCTGTTTAAAATCTTTTTCATTTCCACCACAAAGTAAAAAATAAGAAAAAATGCATTAATTTTTTTCTTTGCGGTTTGATTTTTTCCTTGCCCATTTTCTTCGGCTTAAAAAATATGCTTTTTCTTTTCTATTTTCATCTTTCACTATTTCAGGCATCTCTGTTGCTCTACATTTCAGCTGGTTTTCCCGCACCACATCTCGCTGGGAGTGGGTAGGAGGCCACACATCTCCAGGTGGAGGAGGAGGAGAACCCACGAGAAACCGTTGTCATAGCAACCTTGAGCGTTACAGGAAGTGTTTAGGTCACACTAAGATATTACTGATTTCGCGACTAATGTTTAATAGACTTGTGCAGCTGTTCACTGCAAAGTGTTGTTGTGCCACTCACATGCGATGAAGATGCAAGGTTAATGAGACTGACATTTGTGTCCACGTTACTTTGCTGCTTTTTATATTTCCGTGATTTACTGTATGAATGCCAGTATAACGGGACTCAAAGAACTTGTGAGGGAACTGCATCTCTCTCTCTCTCTCTCTCTCTCTCTCTCGTATATATATCTATCCATCATCCAGTTCTACGTTGCCCATTGAGGAGCGTAGGAGCCCGGGACTAGGCCAGTTAGTCCTGATATTTAAGATGAGAGTTCCCAGCCTCACTCATCCCTTAGTGGCATTACGTGAGCAATAAACCTGTACACGAGGAAACCATTTACTACGCTGAGTGGTAACCGTATAACCAAACATTAGCGCCTGGTGGTTTAGTGGGGTAATTATGGCGTTCCAATCTGACTGGGCCGGTGAAGGTTTATATCCAAGGGTCACACACACACACACACACACACATTACCGCATACCAGTCTCTCTCTCTCTGTATATATATATCGAGCTACCGTATATCAATCTTCTTATCTAGGAGTGTATTTATATATACAGTATATATATATATATATATATATATATATATATTGTTACATAGCCTATGATTTCATCATCCTTTGTGTAATTTTAACGCACAGTATGCTGCATGTTTGATCACGAGCGTGTTCTGCCTCAGTCCCTCCTTCTACCGTTATAGTAGAGTAAGTCGTCCTTTCTGTTGTTCAGAGCAGGATTGTCAACTCTTTGTCCCCATGGCTTCATTTGCGCGTCCTTCTTACAAGTTGTATCAAGCTCTGCTGGCCCCTATATAATGAGCTGTCTCTGCATTATTGCCACTTAGATCTGCTCCTCATTTTGTTCACATCTCTGTCCTCCCCTGTACAGTTGTTACTGTGAGTGCTCAGGAAGTCTTCAGCCATCTAGCAGCTGTGTGTAATTTGAGTATAACTGTTGTTGCATTTTTTCTTGTACTGTATAGCATAAGGTGTTAATTCTTAGGCCTAGTAAGGCTTTTGTAATTTATATAAAGGTTCTTATTGTCAGCCATCATTAATAATATTTTGTATATGTAATAATATATCTTGCATTCACTGAGTATTATCTGGTATTGTCATTTAGTCAGGGCTGACATAGATAAATTTACTCATGCTAATTTCGTGTTAATAGAGGCTATTGCAGTTAACCATATATTTAACCTGCTTTTTGCCATTACATTATCCTTATGAGTCCTGAATGTTTTGTTGTTAGTTTGAGCATTAAACTTTAACTTGTAATTTTACCTAACTCTTTTATTTTGAACCTGGACCTCTGCGGGACAGTAGTGATTATTAGTATTCTCACTTAAAGTGTACATTATCTTTCTCTGTTCCGTAACATAAATTTGGCGACCTCTTATCAGGATATTCAGGATATTATCACAAGGATATTGCTTGATATTTTGTGACTGTGATTTATTCATGATGTCTACTATTACTACACTTGATGAAGCCAAAGATTTTTTGTCAAATGTGCAAACAGTGTGTGATGTAGAAAACAGAACAAAGAATGAACTTAAGCTTGTTGCTCAACAATTGGGAATTGCAGTTCACTCTCATCATTCTAAAGATCAAATTGTTGGCATGATTAATAAAAGCTTTTTTTAATGTAACTCCTCCAAATGAGCAAACGCAGATTGAATTAGCTAAGTTACAGCTAGCCCTGCAGGAGGCTCGTGTTAAGGAGGCTGAATTTCAAGCACGTGCTAAGGAGGCTGAGTCTCAGGCTAAGGAGGCGGAGTCTCGTGCTAAGGAGGCTGAATTTCAGGCAAATGCTAAGGAGGCTGAGTTTCAGGCACAAGTTGAACTTGCTAGGATTCAGGCAGACCATGAGTATCGCATGAAACAAGGTGGGACTGGATCATCTAGCTCTGATGATTTTGATGTGGCTAAAAATGTTAAACTTGTCCCTCCTTTTAATGAATCTGATTTAACAAAGTATTTTCAGTTGTTTGAGAGGGTACCTACAGGTTTTAATTGGCCCAAAAAGTATTGGCCAGTACTCCTTCAAACTATTCTCACCGGTAAAGCTCAAGTAACTTATGCATCTTTGCCTCAGGATCAATCTGATAATTATGATGTAGTTAAGAGCTTGATTCTTAAGGCCTATGAGCTTGTTCCTGAAGCCTATAGAGTAAAATTTAGGACAACTTATAAGCAAGATAAGCAATCCCATATTGAGTATGCAAAAATCAAAGAAGATCTGTTAGAGCAGTGGTTAAATTCTAAGAATGTAAATTCTGATTTTGACAAATTTAAGCATATGATTTTGCTGGAGGACTTCAAAAGGTGTATTAGTAAAGATGTAAGCCTATATCTTGATGAAAAAAAGAATAGATAATTTGTCTGATGCTGCAGTTTTAGCTGATGAATATGTTCTCACTCACAAGAGATATTCTAGAGAAAAAGGGAAAGCTGAGAGTAAGTACGTTGCCTCTACTCAGAGTACAGGTAACAGGAAAGAGAATAAAGATGATGTTTCTCAGGAAGTAAATACCAGCTTCACCTCTAGATTTCAGAAAAGTAAATGTACTTATTGTAGTAAGCTTGGTCATACTACGGAGAGATGTTTCAGGAGACAGCGTGATGTGAACAAAAAGGAGTCTTTAAATATTCAGTCAATTGGTCTAGTGTCCACTCTTGAGAGTTCCCAGAATTCTTTAACTGAGTTAACTGAACCTGCTTTGA
Source organism: Coenobita brevimanus (assembly GCF_032717465.1). Classification (NCBI taxonomy): domain Eukaryota; kingdom Metazoa; phylum Arthropoda; class Malacostraca; order Decapoda; family Coenobitidae; genus Coenobita; species Coenobita brevimanus. Next base: position 18,891,423 of record NC_137041.1, read on the forward strand.
GGGGTAACTTAAATTCTCATGATGGAGCTCCTCTTTTGAGCAGTAACGTGGGTGACACTCTCAAGAGTTCATGTGCTAATTTCCTGTCTGATGGTTTTGTCAGTCCTCTGGACAGTAATGACAGGAAATCAGTTCAAATATATCGTGATACAGGTGCTTGCCAATCCCTTATGCTGACCAGTGTTCTAGGCTCTAATTTTAATTCCTCTGATGAAACTGTAATCTTACAAGGTGTAGGGAATAATTACTTCTCTGTTCCTCTGTGCAGAGTGAATTTAGAGTCTGGTTTTGTTAATGGTTCCGTTATGGTTGGGTTGGTTGAGACACTCCCAATGTCAGGTGTAACTATCTTACTTGGAAATGATATTGGTGGAAGTCAAGTGTGTCCAGCTCCTCAGTTGTCTAGTGAGCCAGTGGCTGCCACCCAGGATTGTGATGTCCCTGATGTGTTCCCTGCATGTGCTGTCACTAGGGCTAAGTCTAAAGTTACTGGTGATTTAGAGGATAATGATGATGATGATGTTATCCTAGCTGACACTTTTCTTGCTAATTTGGACCACTCACCAGATGAGGCAGTACCCCGTAGTGTTGATAATTTGTCTCGTCAAGAGTTGGTTGAATTGCAGGTTGCTGACCCTGAGTTGAAAGGTCTGGCTAACTCTGCTTGCAGTGAGGAAGAGTCAGCTGGTGCTTCTACTTGTTATTATATAAGGTCAGGAGTACTTATGAGGAAGTGGAGACCCCCAACAGCATCAGCCGACTGTGAATGGGAGGTTGTACATCAAGTTGTCATCCCTCGTGTTTGTAGGCAGGATATCATTAGAGTGGCTCATGATTCCAGTTTCGCAGGACACCTTGGAGTGAGGAAGACTGTGGCACACATTTTGAAACACTTCTACTGGCCAGGTATCTTCAGGGATGTTTCCTGGTATTGTAAGTCTTGTCACACCTGTCAAGTTGTGGGGAAGTGTAATCAAACCGAAAAGGTTGCACCTCTAGTTCCGATTCCTCCTTTTGAGGCGCCATTCACCCGTGTGTTGGTGGATATTGTGGGCCCTTTTCCTAAGACTTCTTCAGGATTTTCTTATATGTTGACCCTGATTGATATGGCTACTCGTTATCCTGAAGCCATTCCACTTAGAAATATCTCAGCAAAGAACGTGGTTAAGGAAATGCTGGGGTTCTTCACAAAGTTTGGTCTGCCCAAGGAGGTACAGTCAGACCGGGGAAGTAATTTCATGTCAAACGTTTTCAAGCAGTCTCTGAAAGAGTTGGGCATCACCCAGATCACGTCTTCAGCTTACCATCCCCAGACCCAAGGAGCGTTGGAGAGATATCATCAAACACTCAAATCGATGCTCAAGAACTACTGTTTGGAACATCAGAAAGACTGGGATAAAGGTCTTCCATTCGTTGTGTTTGCTGCAAGAGAATCTCCAAATGAATCACTGGGCTTCTCACCTTTTGAACTACTGTTTGGCCATGAAGTAAGAGGACCCCTTAAGTTACTCAAGGAATGCTGGCTGTCGGAGGAAGATGACGTCAACCTGCTGGAGTATGTGATGAAGTTCAAAGAACAGCTGTCCACTGCTTTACAGCTGGCGAGAGAGAAATTAGGAGCTGCTCAGGAGAAGATGAAAGCTTAGTATGATAAGAAGTCCAGGTTACGCCACTTTCAGCCAGGAGATCAGGTTTTGATTCTGCTACCAGTTCATGGGCAACCTCTTCAAGCCAAGTTTAGTGGCCCTTATTTCGTGGAGAAGAAACTCAGTGATGTCAACTATGTCATCGCCACACCAGATCGTAGAAAGAACAAGCAACTATGTCACATCAACATGCTAAAGTTATATCACAGGCGGGACGAAAATAACCCAGTCTGCACTGTAGCTGTTCCACCCGAGTCTGCAAGTGAAGCTCTCCCATGCAGTATGAGCCTGAGTGATACTTTGGGGAAGAATCCTGATATCATGAATGATATCCAGATTAAGCTTTCTCATCTACCTCCCTAGGAAAGGCAGGAGTTTTCGGCATTACTGCAGGAGTACCCGCAAGTGTTCCATGCCACTCCAGGAAGAAGCACTGTGTTGATTCATGATGTCGATGTTGGAGACGCAAAGCCAATTAAATTGCCTCCTTACCGTGTGAACCCAGTGAAAGTTCCTCTCATCGAGAAGGAGCTTGGCTACCTGTTGGACCACAAGATGATTGAGCCCTGTCAGAGCGAGTGGAGTTCTCCTGTCACTTTAGTCCCTAAGCCAGGTGGGTCACAGCGGCTTTGCATCGACTACAGACGTGTTAATCAGATAACCAAAACAGACACTTACCCTCTCCCTCGTGTGGAAGATTGCATAGACAAGATCGGAAAGGCTAGGTACATAAGTAAGTTTGATTTGTTAAAGGGATACTGGCAAGTACCTATGACTGAACGTGCTAGGGAGATCTCATGTTTTGTAACACTAGGAAAGACTTTTGCATGTTCTGTAATGCCATATGGTATGAAGAATGCACCAGTCACATTTCAGAAGCTCATGAATGTTGTAACAGAGGGTTTGGCAGGGTGTGTTGTTTATATTGATGATGTATTAATCTTCAGTGACAACTGGAAAGATCACCTATGCCATGTCAGTAAATTTCTTGAGCGTTTGGTTCATGCTAATCTTGTAGCTAATTTATTAAAGTGTGAGTTTGGTCAAGCTAAAGTTCAGTACCTTGGGTATGCAATTGGTGATGGACATGTTGCACTACCAGGAGCTAAGGTTCAGGTTATAAGTGATCTTCCCAGACCTAAAAGTAGGAAAGAGCTACAAAGATTTTTGGGAATGGTAGGTTATTACAGGAGATTTGTTCTTAACTTTTCAATTCTTGTATCACCACTTACAGACCTTACTGAAAAAGGGAGTTAAATTTGTCTGGACCGATAACTGTGAATCCTCTTTCAGCAAACTTAAAGCTATCCTATTAAGTCAGCCAGTGCTCGCTACTCCAAATTTTGCTAAGCCTTTTAAGATGTCTGTTGATGCAAGTGATACAGGAGCTGGAGCTGTTTTGCTGCAAGAGGATGATCAGGATATTGAACACCCTGTATCTTATTACAGTAAGAAGTTCACTCCACCTCAAAAGAACTACTCAACTATTGAGAAAGAGCTTTTGGCCTTGATATTGGGTTTACAGCATTTTTCATTTTATTTGTGTTCTGGTTTTGACCCCATAGTCATTTATACCGATCATAACCCACTGAAATTCCTTAGTAAGTTTAAAGATAAAAATCAGAGATTGACAAGATGGAGTCTACTTCTTTAGGAGTATTCATTAGACATACAACATGTCAAGGGGAAAGAAAATGTTATTGCAGATTGCTTATCTAGACTTTAGACAGATTGTTTTAGAGTAATAAGAAATTTCCTTTGTAAATTTCTTTTTCTTTGTGGGGAGGTGTTACATAGCCTATGATTTCATCATCCTTTGTGTAATTTTAACGCACAGTATGCTGCATGTTTGATCACGAACGTGTTCTGCCTCAGTCCCCCCTTCTACCGTTATAGTAGAGTAAGTCGTCCTTTCTGTTGTTCAGAGCAGGATTGTCAACTCTTTGTCCCCATGGCTTCATTTGTGCGTCCTTCTTACAAGTTGTATCAAGCTCTGCTGGCCCCTATATAATGAGCTCAGTCTCTGCATTATTGCCACTTAGATCTGCTCCTCATTTTGTTCACATCTCTGTCCTCCCCTGTACAGTTGTTATTGTGAGTGCTCAGGAAGTCTTCAGCCATCTAGCAGCTGTGTGTAATTTGAGTATAACTGTTGTTGCATTTTTTCTTGTACTGTATAGCATAAGGTGTTAATTCTTAGGCCTAGTAAGGTTTTTGTAATTTATATAAAGGTTCTTATTGTCAGCCATCATTAATAATATTTTGTATCTGTAATAATATATCTTGCATTCACTGAGTATTATCCTGCTTTCTCATTTAGTCAGGGCTGACTTAGATAAATTTATTCATGCTAATTTCGTGTTAATAGAGGCTATTGCAGTTAACCATATATTTAACCTGTTTTTTGCCATTACATTATCCTTATGAGTCCTGAATGTTTTGTTGTTAGTTTGAGCATTAAACTTTAACTTGTAATTTTACCTAACTCTTTTATTTTGAACCTGGACCTTTACGGGACAGTAGTGATTATTAGTATTCTCACATAAAGTGTACATTATCTTTCTCTGTTCCGTAACAATATATATATATATATATATATATATATATATATATATATATATATATATATATATATATATATGGTGTAGATATTGCCTTTTCTTTTCCTGTCATCGCTCTTGCTGATTACAGTGATCTTCACAATGTTAGTTTATAACGATATGCTTTTCCACTGATAGTTATCCTTGGTTCTGGCGGGAGATCAAAGAAGTCTTGATTTTTATTATGTTTCTCCTGTGTAAATATTTCTCGGTCCATACGCAGTCTCTTTCCCAGTCCGCCATTATATTCTTCTCTCTCATTGTCCAGTTCTGGTTTCCTCCATAACCTTTAACATCTTCACTATCTCTTCCACCCTCCAAATGCCTTCATGATCCCTTTCTCCTCCTTCCACTCCACTTTATTTTTTTCCAACCTCCCCTCGTTCACGTTTCTGCTCTGACTTCTCATCCCATGCTCTCCTCGTTCTCTCTCCCACTCTTCCCTTTTACCCATGTCTGTTATAACAAAATAAACAATTAGAAGGGTGCAGGGATGACGCATGATGAACAAGTGCAGGGTCGAAATATTTTCAGAGACAAACACAAAATATTTGTGCCCGACCTCTTGAAGCTAGAAAGGATGTTAAGTTCTGTGTGTGTGTGTGTGTGTGTGTGTGTGTGTGTGTTTACATATTTGTGCTTACCTATTTGTGTTCTACAGGATCTGAGCTATGCTTGTGTTGTCTCGCCTCCAGTGATATAATGATCCAACTTTGTTTTGGAAGCATGGTTATTCCTTGCCCAAACTACATTATCATCAGATTATTTCATCTGGTTATACTCCTATTTGGAAAGCTATATTTTCTTCCATCACCCGAGCCAATTGTTCTCTTATTTACAACTCTGTCCTCTCGTTCTGCCCTCACTATAATCTTCGCTTTCAATATTCTTCATTCTATGCATACACTTATATATCATTATCATATCTCCCCATTCTCTTCTTTCCTGTAATGTAGGCAAATTCAGTATTCCCAATTTCTATTCGTACTAGAAATCCCGTAAGCATGGCATCATTATTGTTGCCTCACTTTTACGTTTTCTAATTATTTATGTTTCTTTAACTGGGGAGACCATGCCAGGGCAGTATATTCCAATCTTGGTCCTACCATTGACAATATAAATTACCTAGCATTTCCTCACTCATATAATTATTCCAGTATTCATATTCATCAGTAGAATATATGCTCCACTACATATCTTTTATATAAGCATCTCTGGCATTAATCCTTGCTGTATTATTGCATCAAAATCTTACTCCTGAGTTGATAATTATCTTTGTTTCCCATTGGTAATCCCAATTTGGTCTTCTCTTACTTATGCCCATCTCAGTTACATTACATTTACTAGTGTTAAAATCGGTCTTCCATAACTGGTCCATTTATGTAGTTGATCTAAGTCTTCCTCTAACTCTCTACAGCTAATTTCATCTACAGTTTTCTTCATGATTTTTGCATCATCAGGAAACATTTATATACGCTCGAACTTCGTTAGGCATATTATTTACATCTATCAGGAACATAATGGGGGCTAAAACTGCTCCTTGAGGCACTCCACTTATCACATCCTTCCATGCTGAAAACTTGTCTCTAATCATAGTTCGCATTTATCTGCCGGTGAGATAACTCCTTATCCATTTCAGTACAACACCTACTGTACCAAATCAACCTCTTAAGTGGTACTCTACCAAAAGCTTTCCTATAATCCAGATAAATACAATCCATCCACCCATATCTTTCCTGTAAGGCATTAATGACATAAAGACTCAGCAAGTTCGTGATAAATGAAGTAACTTCTCTTAAACTAACTTGCAAAGAGGTGATTATCTCATTATTCTCTAAATGAGCAACCCATCTCATCCTCATGATTATTTCACACAATTTAAAAACAATATTAACAAGAGACAATGTTCCACAGCTTAACAGGTCTTCCCTGCTGCCAGTCCTGTATATTGGTAGTATATTTGGTCCCCTTCAATGCCTTGGCTAATCTCACTCCATTAAAAAGCATTTTGTTATCACATATATTGGTTTAACTAACTCTTCAGCACATTCCTTGATTACCCAACCAGAAATGTTATCAGGTCCCATGACTTTGTTCATATCCACATTTTTCATCAACTCCAAAAAATCATCACGTTCAAATTTATCTTTATTCATAATATATACCAGATTCCCATGATATTTCTAATTGCTGAAAATTCTCTTTCTTTAAAAATGCTGTCTCGTATTTCTCATTCATAATCTCACAGATGTCTTCTTCTCTTTCATATTCTTTATTAAGATCTTTGAATCTTACAATTCCTTTTTTTTTTTTTTTTCATTTTACTCATATACCTGTTAAACAATTTTAGATCATTTCCACACTTATCCACTATATTCTTTTGATATTTAACTGTTTATGTTCTAAATCTCATATAATAATTTATAACATTTTTACATCTCTTCAGTCGTAATTTAATCTTAGTTTTCCTTACCATACTCCAAGCTTTTTTCCTTTTTTCCATTGCTACTCAACATTTATCTTTGAACGACTCTTTTATCCTTCTCGACTTTAGGAGTATTTGGGAACGAAACCCTCTATGTGTGCTTCCTTAAACTGAAAGTATTTATTTTCCACATCCTTTCCTTCACTAAACTCTCTCCAATCATATTCCCCGAAATATTTTCCAAGAGAATGAAAATCAGCTTTCCTATAATTATACCTATTATCCTTTTGCTTTTTTATTCAGATTCTTGTAAGTGAGTGGATGTTTGTTGCTTAAACGCTGCCAGAATACAGTGAATTGGCAATGGTACTTACCTCTGGCCAAGATCTACTGATTCAGGCAGGGAATGCTGAGAAGACTGTTTTATGAGTACACAGCCGACAATTCCTTAACTCAGCATAACGTCATAGTTTTGGGTAAGAACAAAAAATCACCTACCTCTCCCCAAATGATTTGAGGAGAGACAGAGGAATGATAGACTCCGGGAGTGTCGCACAACCCTCCCAGGAACATATCAAGTTGTGGTACAGAGTCTTTAACAATAACCTGAATTCCTGTTGGGATATCTACGATCCTACATCTTACATTCATCACAGGTTATATCCTCAAGTTCAATTACTATATGACCACTCTAACCTCGAGCACAACGGTACTTTATATTTCGGATATAATTTGGATGTTTTGTGGAAACAAGATCTAACCCCGAGGGTTCATCGTCACCTCTTGTTCTTGTATTTTCCTTAATATTTTGGATGAGTAAGCTCTCTTTTGCCAGTTAATGAAATTTATATAACCCATGTATTGGTCTCATTACCTGCATCACTTTCCTCCCAGTTAACCTCTTTACAATTAAAACATCCAGCTAATATCAATCTATTTCTGTTTTGAATAAGTTTCTCCAGATATCAATATATCTCTTCTCATACCATACTCTTCATCATTTCACGTTGTTATTTCTAGGAGGCATAAGCACTCCAATATCTACAGTATCTTATTATCTCCCTCATTCATGATATCTATTGTTAGAGCTTCAACATTATTGTTTCCAATATTTATTTGTACCATGTTTTGCCTTCAGATTATATTTTTTGTCATTTTTTAAACTGCTGCCCCAGCTTTTCTTTTTCTATTTCTTCTCTGTATATTACATCCACTCAGACTCATCACCTCTAGTTTCATGTTCTATTTAACATTCTCTTCACTTAAACAAATTATGTCAGGCTTTTCTTTGTTAATGCAGTCCTCTGTTTTTAATTTGTCCATATAGATTATTATACATCAGATTTTATTATACTGTTCCCCTTGCCTATTATTTTACCATGTGTTACGTCTCTTACTTTTTGCCTTATATTTACTCTGTCTTCTTTTTTATATACCATATAACTATTTCCATAATCAGTACTCCCAGAAAATTCTTATTTGCCTCTTCATCTGTTCTCTCCCTATTTTTTCCCCTTTCTTCTGATATTAAATTTCTTATTTTCTCTCTTTCCTTAGCATTCAAGTCCTTCCTCACTACTATCACCGTACATCTCTTACTCTTCGTCAACCTCCATGTAGATTCCAGTATTTCCTCTGTCACCCTTACTGAGTTGAACTGAATTTTGGCTGCCTTTGATCCAATTTTTCGACACTCCTCGAGCCTCCATACTTCCTCATTCTCTTCCTCCCATCCATAACTTTCTGCAGCTAATTTCTTAATCAATTCTTTTCCTCACTTGTTCTCTCAACTTAACTTTTCAATCCCTCTTCTTTATCTCCAAACGCTATCACACACGTTTTCCGATCTGCTCTCTCGCCTACTGTGTTCTCCCTCTCTCTTATATCTAATAACCTTGATTCAAAATTTACTTTTTCTTTCGTTTTATCTCTTTCCAGTCACTCCATAGTCTCTTTTATTCCTCAATTAGTTCATTTATTGCAATTTTTCTATTCATTTCATCCTCCTGCCATGCATTTTGCATATTTCTCATTTTCATTTCCAACTCCTCTCTTATCACTTGATTTTCCTTTATACTTCTCTTTAATGTTTCATTCTCTCCTCTAAATTACTTAAATTGACTTCCCGTCTTTGCCTTATATTCTACTAATTCTTCTCAGTCTGCATCTTTCCCGCCTTCATTTCAAAGCTCTCAAGTAGTCTCTCCTCCAAAGGAGACAACCTTTCTCTGATATCCATACAAAAATCCTTAGCTTCACAAATTACCTATATTCTTCTTTCCAACAACTCTGACCTCTTCACAACCTCCCTCTCAGCTACCCTCTCCTCTATCTCATTCTCCATCTTCTTGGATTTGCTCTGAAATCCTTCAAATTCTGGTGACTCAGGGTTCATTCTTTTGCGACTAAATTTATCCTTTGATGCAATTTTGGGTGTTACTCCGGAGAAACGGGTGGCACTAAGGAGATGCTGATTGGGAGGGCCTCATGCTGTACTTCTTTGATTTTCCATGGAATGATTATTGTTTCAATGGCCGAGAGCAATCCGACTGTACCTTCCGCATTGTAGATTTTTTTTTTTCTCTCATGCATGCAAGTATACATTCCCTTCTCATATCCTGTGAATAATGTAAGGAAAATGGTTTAATCACGCTTGTTCTAATGCTATCCACAACAAGAATAAGGCCTCCAAAAGGTACCGGAGGAACCCACCCCTGAAATTCATCTATTTTGTGTTAATGCCCATAATCTTGCTAAGTCTGTTCTTCGCTCTGCTAAAAACAATTTCATTCGTACTGAATGCTGAGAAATCTCCAACTCAAATTCTTCCTGCTCCTCCTGGCACCTTGCCAAACACCTTTCTAATACCTTTACATCACCATCCTTCTCTCCTCTTTTCCACTCTCATGGCTCTATAGCTATTTCTTCTACGGATAAAGCAGAATTCTTCGTTCAGATCTTCTACAATTCCACCCTAGACGATTCCGGTGAAGATCCCCCATCTCTTCCCCCCTCTGACTTCCTCATGACTGACATTAAAATTTCTTCACTTGATGTATTTTCTGCCATCACTGGCCTCAATACTAACGAGGCATATGGGCCTGATGTAGTCTTCAAGAACTGTGCTTCTGTGCTAACACGCTGCCTAAGTAAAGTCTATCGCTTTTGTCTGCTAACTTGTACACTTCCTTACTGCTGGAAGTTTGCTCTCATTCAGCCTGTCCCGATGATGGGAGACCATTTCCATCCCTCTGACTATCGGCCAATTGCTTTAACATCCTGTGTTTCAAAACTTTTCGAGTCAATTTTTAACAAAAAAAAAAAATCTAGCATCTTTCCTATCACAACCTCGTTCTTGATTGTCAGTAAGGGTACCGCCAGGGAAGATCCACTGGCGATCTTCTCACCTACCTTTCAGACTCCTGGTCATCATCCTTTCAGAACCTTGACGAAAACTTTGCCATTGTACTTCGCGATCTCAAAGGCTTTCAGTTGAGTGTGGCATAAATGTTTAATTTCCAAACTGCCCTCTTACGGTTTCCATCCTTCTATGTTTGTCTTAATCTCTAGCTTCCTTTCTGCTCGTTCAATAGCTGCTATCGCAGACGGCCACCGTTCTTCTCCTGGATCTAGAGCTATCAGTAGTGATGTTCCTCAGGTCTCTCTCCTATCACCAGCTCTCTTCCTTCAACTCATCAGTTACCTTCAAGGCCATCGTTCTTCTCCTAGCTCTATCAACAGTGGTGTTCCCCAGGGCCCTGTCCTATCATCAACTCTCTTCCCTTCATTCATCAATGACCTTCAAAGCTGTACGTCTAACCCTATCCACTCATACGCTGATGACTCCACCCTTCTCCTTTCCATTTGCTTCCTGCAGTGTCCAGCTCAGCGGTTACTTCAACAAACAAGGGATGAGGCATTGGAACACCTAATGTCTGACTTGGCTAATCTCTTTGATCGGAGTAAAAGTAATCTTGTAATTAATGCATCAAAAACCCACTTCTTCCATTTTTCAACCCGACAAAATCTTCAGCAGGAGTATGCCCTTATTTTTAGCAATATCCAACTCAGTCTTGCATCATCTTTTAACATACTTAGGGTTTCATTCTCTCGGGAAAAACAATAAATTATTTCAAGACTTGTAAAATCTGATTCCTAGAGACTACAGTAGGTGTACTAACCCGACGCCGTACCTTCTTTACCGCTGCACAGCTGTTGACTTTATACACGGGTTTATTCGCCCCTGTACGAAGTAGAACTCTCACGTGTGGAGAGACTCCCCAAATCCAGCTCTTCTCAACAAGGTGGAGTCAAAGGCTTTTCATCTCATTAACTCTCCTCCTTCTGGCTCCCTTCAACCTCTGTCTCTTCGCCGCATTGTTGCATCTTTATATCTTTTCTATCGTTCCTTCAATGATCACTGCTCCTATGAACTGTCTGCATGCATCCCTCCACCACTACCTCTGGCATGCAGCACCCGTTTAGTAACAGACTCTCATCCCTTTTCTGTTCAGCTCTTTAATGCAAGAGTTAACCGTTACTTCCAGTCCTTCTTGCATGCGACATATTTCGACCTGAAAAAAATCTTCAGCAGGATTATTCCCTTGTGTTTAACAATATCCAATTCAAGCCTGCAACATATTTAAACATATCTGGGGTTTCATTCTCTCGGGATTTATCTTGGAAAGATCACAAAAAATATTACAGCTCCTGTACAAACTGGATGAACACTGTATAAGTACACCTAGAGAGTAGGTGTACTAAGCCAACTCTGTGCCTTCTTTACCCTGCACAGATGTTGACTTTACTGAGAGGTTTTATTCGCCCCTGTATAGAGTACAACTCTCTCATTTGGGGAGGCTCTCCTCACATACAACTCTTCTCAACAAGGTGGAGTGAAAGGCTTTTCATCATATTAACTCTCTATCCCTCTTTCAAACGCTGTTTGTCCAGTCATCACGAAATGAACGGATCTTGAATTTGGCTCTCTGTTGTCGTTGTTGTTGTTGTTGTTTTTTTTTGAGGGAATATTTTGCAGGCTCGTGGCCTTTGGTTCGTTCTTCCTTCTATTAGAAAAAAAAAAATGTAAACAAAGACTTTGTTGTCTTACCGGTATTTTGTGGTCAGGTGATATTTTTGAATACCATCATCATTACAATATACAGTAGTCCTTCCGTCATCTTATTATCTCTGAATTTATAAAACTTTAAAATAACGCGTCAGCATATAATTACCACGAATACAGCTGTACTGTTCCATAGATTAGACATTTATGTTCTGTACGGCTTATGTCCGATCGTTCGCATGCTCTCTCTCTCTCTCTCTCTCTCTCTCTCTCTCTCTCTCTCTCTCTCTCTCTCTCTCTCTCTCTCTCTCTCTCTATATATATATATATATATATATATATATATACATATATTTATATTGGAGAGACACACATTACACGCATGTGCATATATATATATATATATATATATATATATATATATATATATATATATATATATATATATGTGTGTGTGTGTGTGTGTGTGTGTGTGTGTGTGTAAAAATAGCTCACGAAATATTATCAGTTAATCAAACCTGGTGAACAGTCTGAGGGCAAGCCAGTCACTGAACCTCTTGTTTTTTTAACCATGGGTCAAAGGCCAAGGTTACAAGACTGGCTCAGAGTCTGACCTAGCAAAGTCAGCTTATACAGTGTTCATCCAGTTTACACCAAGCTTGGAAGAAGGGTTCGAGATAAAGCAAGAATGGGGTGATTAAATTTTGAGAACAGCCATTCAACAGTTAAATCTCTCAGAGACGGTCCTTCCAGTTGGGTGTGGCACCCAATGGTCTCATCCAGCCAAAAATGTTATCAGGGTAAATACCTATCGGTGTAGAAAAAATTGTGTTACTTGGACATAAACTATAACCATACTTACTGGCTCTGACTAGGGCCCACAGGGACACTCCCTCCCTCATAGGGAGTGGTCATTAGAGGTCTCATCCGGTCTACGTGTTGCTCCAATAAAAATCTACTCTTGTGAAGAATTTCATGTTCTTAGGTTAAAATAAAGATAAACTATGGCATTGTCCCTCTGAGGGCCAGTGTATTAACGCCGTCCATGGGAGTGGTCATCAGATGTTACACACTACCTATAACATGGCCAGGGTAAAAGCCTATCCATACGCAAAGTTTCGTGTTCATACTTTAAGAACAGTCGCTGTACAGAACAGTTTTGCCGGGCCACCCAGGGCCGCCCCTTCCCCTGGGAGGGTTGACCCTCGGTGATTCCATTCTTTCCCAAGCGTGGCCAGGGTGAGGATCTATGAATATGTAAAATTTCGTGTACCTTAATTAAAAACTTTGGCTGTGTATAATGGCTTTGGCTACGACTCCAGTGTGCGGGTGGGGGTGAATTCTCGGTGGTTCTGCCATGCTTATTACCTGTCATGGGCAAAGCTGGACCAATGCAAGACAAAGTGTCCCTGGTTATGTGTATATATATATATATATATATATATATATATATATATATATATATATATATATATATATATATATATATATAAAGCCTATGCTTCATGGTTTTGTGTAGGACACCCAGAAGCCACCATCCCCACGAGTGGCGTAAAGAATCCCACCCTGCCTGAAAAATGGCCTGAGACGAGGCCGAGTTGCCAATTCCAAAGTCACAAATATCCTAAAGCTTTCTGGAAGGAATGCTAGATTCCTGCTAAATTAATATGTACTCTAAAAATTCGTCTATTAGAATATTTTCTTTACTAAATCTCTATAAAACACTGCAATATAATGCTACTGTACAACGGTTATAAGCAGAAGAAAGTAATGTCCGCTAAATGTAAGCAAATGTCTCTGAATCTTGCAGGAAAATGCTAACTTGGTAACTGTGGTGAAAGGTCTACCATTGTGCATTTATTTTACTAACACTCTTCCCAAAAGGTGTGTACTCCAGTCTTAAATAAAGAGCAAAAACTCAGTGAGTGCAGTCAGTGAGAGAGTGAGTGAATGAGGGAATGACAGTTCGGCACAAGCACTATAAAAGGCTGCCCCGTGGTTGCGGCCAATAATAAAATTACCACTTTATTTAATGGCTACGTAATGACTTCAAACAGAAATGTCGACATATTACCATACATCTAGTGTGCAGGTTTGATGTGTTTGCACGTCGTAGTTCTGGGAAAAATAACTAGCGTCAATTAGCTTGGGGCAATTTAAAAAGGACTCTACTTCAGAAGCTTCCCTAATTGCCTGCTAGTTTTTTTTAATAATGATAGTGCTGAACTCAAGCTTTGCTGTTGGCATATTAGTATGCATCACAGCTGAACTGTGATTTTCTTACTCTTATGTTATGCTCTTTGTGGGATTATCTGAATATCCAATTTTTTTATGCCAAGAGGAAGGAACCAAAGGTATTTAGCCCGCAATAAGAGTTCCCTCCAAGAAAAAAAAAGGCAATAGAGAGCCAAAATCAAGATCCATTCATTTCGAGATGCCTGGACACACTGCGTGTGAAAGACTGGAGATCATAGGCAGCACGAAATACAGACAGAGGGAGACAGTTCCAGAGATGACCTGTTGATTAAATGAAGGACTGGGAGAAACGATTAACTCTTGCATTAGAGAGTTGGACAGAAAAGGAATGAGAGTTTGCTGCTAGACGGGTGCTACGCACCCGTTGTAAAGGTGGAGGAATGCATGCAGACAGTTCAGAGGAGCAGCGACCATTAAAATAGCGATAGAAAAGAGATAAAGATGCAACAGTGCGGCGAAGAGACAGAGGTTAAAGGGAGTCAGTAAGAGGAGGATACTTAATGAGACGAAAAGCCTTTGACTCCACCCTATTGAGAAGAGCTGTATTTGGGTAGCTTCCCTACACATGAGAGTTGTACTCCACACAGGAGAGGATAAAATCCCAGTATAAAGTCATCAATTGTGCAGGGGTAAAGAAAGAACGGAGTCGGCTTAGCACACCCAATCTCTTGGAAGCAGATTTTACAAGAGATGTAATATAATCTTTCCAAGATAAGTCACGTGTAAATGAAACCCCAAGCATGTTCAAGGATGATGCAGGATTAAGCTGAATATTATTAAACATTAGTGGGTATACCTGTGGAAGATTTTGTCGGGTTGATAGGTGTAAGAACTGAGTCTTAGATGCATTAAAAACAACCAGATTATTTTTACCCCAGTCAGAGATACGAGCCAAGTCAGACATTAGGTATGCCATAGCCTCATCCCTTGTTTGTTGAAGTAACTGCTGAGATGGGCATTGCGGGAACCGCATGGAAAGGTGAAGGGTGGAGTCATCAGGGTATGAGTGGATAGGGTTAGATGTACAGCGTAGGTCATTCATGAATAAAAGGAAGAGAGTTGGTGATAGGACAGAGCCCTGAGGAACACCACTGTTGATAGATCTAGGAGAAGAAAGGTGGCCGTCTAAAAGAGCGGCTATAGAATGACCAGAAAGGAAGCTAGAGACGAAGGCACAGATAGAAGGATAGAACCCGTAAGAGGGCAGTTTGGAAATTAAAGATTTATGCCAGACTCGATCGAAAGCATTTTAGATGTCAAATGCAATGGCAAAGCTTTCGCCAAAGTCCCGAAAGGAGGATGACCAGGAGTCTGAAAGGTAGGTGTGAAGATCACCAGTGGAGCGTCCCTGACGGAACCCGTACTGACGATCAGAAAGAAGTTTGAGATAGGAAAGATGCCTTAAAATTTTTCTACTCAGAAATGACTCAGAAACTTTTGAAATACAGGACGTTAAAGCAATTGGACGATGGTTGGAGGGTTGGGAATGGTCACACTTCTTTGGGACTGGCTGAATGAGAGCAAACTTCCAGCAAGAAGGAAAGGTAGAAGATGACAGACAAAGATGAGTTTGCCTAGGCCGGCTGTAAGCACAGAAGCACAGTTCTTGAGAACAACAGGAGGGACTCCATCAGGCCCATATGCCTTGTTAGTATTGAGGCCAGTGATGGCAGAAAATACATCAGCTGAAGAAATTTTAATGGCTTCTATGAGAAAGTCAGAGGGGGGAAGTGATGGAAGAACAGCACTGAAATCGTCTAAGGTGGAATTGGAGGAGGGAGTTTGTGCGAAGAGATCTGCTTTATCAGTAGAAGAAATAGCTACAGAACCATCACAGTAGAAAAGAGGAGGGAAGGATGATGAGGTAAAGTTGTTAGAAAGGTTTTTTGCAAGGTGCCAGAAGGAGCGGGAAGATTTCGAGTTGGAGAGTTGAGAGCATTTAGAACGGATGAAATTATTTTTAGAAGAGTGAAGAATAGACTTAGCACGATTCCGGGCAGAAAAGTAAAGATGATGTGATTCAGGGGTGGGTTGGCTCCAGTACCTTTTGTATGCCCTCTCCTTGTTGTGGACAGCATTAGAACAAACGTGATTAAACCAAGGCTTTCTTGCATTAGACAAAGGATTTGAGAAAGGAATGTATGCTTCCATGCCCGAGAGAATAACCTCCGTAATGCGCAAGGCACACTCAGATGGCTCCTGGCCATGGAAGCAATAATCATTCCAGGGAAAATCAAAGAAGTACTGCCTGAGGGCCTCCCAGTCCACAGCCCCAAAATGCCACAGATGACGTTTCCCTGGAGGGTCCACAGGTCATACCAGAGTGATAGGACAGGTTAAGGTGATAAAGTTGTGATCGGAGGAGCCCAACAGAGAGAAAAGATTAACAGTGTAAGCAGAAGGATTAATTGTAAGGAAGGGGTCAAGTATGTTGGAGCTCTCTCCTTGCTGGGAGACAACTGGGGGATATCGTATAGGACACCGCCGACCAGCCCAAAATCAACCTGCTCGTTCCTGGCAATACCAACACGACTCGGGACCTAACAAAAGGTAACTAGTTTTAATTTGATGGCAATCCTGTACAACCACTCCTGGATTTCAAGGACCAATGGGTTAGCTGCGGGAATGGTCTTTAGAGAAGGAAGGACACTAAGGGAGTCCATGAAAATAACAAAAGATGAGATTGGAGAAGGAATAATATATTGAACGGCAACCACAAGAGCATAAAATTCTGCAGTGAACACACTGGTGACATGAAGGAGACATGATTGTCATGAACTGTAGGGAAATAAATCAGCAAAACTAGTATCAGTGGTGGATTATGAACCATCTGTATATATGAGAGTAGCCGAGGGATGACAGGACATATGACAAGAGAAGAGGAAACGAAGAATGTATGGGAAGGTGGAGGACTTAGTGGCAGGAAGGGCAGATGAATGGATAGTACGGGATGGAATAAACCATGGAGGGAACATATAAGGAAGGGTTGAAAGCACCTAAGGAGGAGGAGGAGACAATGAGTGGGACAAACTAACCCTATTAGAGAAAAAGTACTGTTGTTATGCAGGGGTTAAGGATGGAAATGATGGAAGGGATGTAGGAAGGAAACAAGACAAGGAATGTTAATGAAGCCTTCATAAATAACGAAGGGTCAATTCGTCATGACGATGTGACAAAGAGGGCAATCCAGATTTGGTATACAGGCTTTGAACCAAAGTGAAACAGCATGCCCCTAAAGCATGACGAAGCCCTTCATGATTAACAGTATCCAACCTGTGAAGAATGGCATGGGATGCAGTGACATAAACTGTACAACAGTAATCAAGAGCAGAGAGAACCACAGCAACATGGATACATAAAAGAGAATTATCAGAGCCCCAGGTGAGATGATTCAAGATTTGTAGAAGCTCAAGCCTCTGAATAGGAAACGTCTTTAGGATAGCAATATGTGAAGACCAAGTTAACCAAAGGTCAAAAGACAGACCCAAGAATGTAGTAGTAGTATGACATGTTATAAGGATGCCATAAAGATAAATAGGCAGCAGCGGAATAATTCACTGTCTAGAAAACATCATGGCATGAGATTTTGATGACGAGAAACGAAACCCATGAGAAGTTGCCAAAGAGGACACGGCAGTTATCGCCATATGACAACGGAGACGAGAGCATCAGTAGATAAACTGCAAAGTCGTCAGCATATAAGGAGCCATGAATCCCCAAAGGGATAGAGGAGACAGTATTGTTGATCGCAACAAGGAAAAGAGTCGTACTCAGAAACACCCTTGTGAAATGCCCTCCTACTGTAGAAAGGAGGCCAATAAACTACTGCAAAGACACACCTGAAAAGTTTGATCCTTCAAAAAATTATCCAGAATGACATCCAAATTACTGTCTACCCCAAAACTATAAAGAGTATGAAGAATATTGTACTTCCACATAGAGTCATAGGCTTTCTCAAGATCAAAAAAACACTGCAAGAACTGACTGCTTGTGGCGAAAAGCCTGACGAATATAAGACTAACTTCATCAAAGGATCTAGAGTACCATGTCCTTTTCGAAAACCATATTGGAAATCAGAAAGAAGATTCTTAGACTCTAAATACTACATCAAATGACCACTGACCACCCATTCCATGAGTCTACTAAAGCAAATAACAGGAGCAGTTGGTCTATAATCATGGGGCGAATGTTCAAGCCTACGGGACTATAAAATGGGAAGCAAATATGCCTTCCTCCAGATAGAAGGGAACACACCATCTGTCCAGATTCGGTTATAAAGAGATAAGAGAAATAGCAGTGCCGGTCAAGGAAGGTGCTTATCATCTGGTAATGAACACCATCAGGGCTCTCACAAGTGTTAGCACAGGACTGGATCCCAGACAGAAGTTCTGAGATAGAAAATGAAACGTTATATGACTCGACAGATGAAAAATAAAATCCACAGGATTATGTTCAACTTCTTGTTTATATTGGTGGAATTCATGGGATAGATGGGATCTTTTGCTAATCTCAATAAAATCGCCTCCAAGAATAACAGCCACCCTACTAGGATCTGCAACAGATACACCATGAACACAAAGTACTGGAGCTGGCAGAGGAGAATATTTGCTTGAAATTCTGCGAATACAATTCCATAGGCCATTGATTAACGTAGAAGATATAACGAAGGACACCTAAGATGACGAATTAGATATTCCGGCAGCCCTAACTGTCCTGCTCAAAATGGTACTGGTCTTTTTTAACCCAAGGATAGCAGACTGACGGCCTGGAGTATTAATCCTCTGATGGTAGGTCCCCTTTTGAACCCATCTGACCCAAAGGGTTCTGGCACAATCACTGGACCACCAAGGGACATATTTGGATGCAAAGGATCCTGTAGCATTGGGGATGGACTCCACTGCGTGGTCAGCGCTAAGTCCGTAAAATTTTAAACCATACTGTACATCAACACTAGAAAAGGTAGAGGGATCTGAAAGGGCATGTAAAAAAGAAGCGAACACATCCCACTTGGCATGCTCAGAACACCAATGAGGGGGATAAGGAACAAGCAAATAGGATGCAGTAGTGAGTAAAATTGCAAAATGGTCAGTTACCAAACAATATAGCACAGGCCAACGAAAATCTAGATATAGAGATGGTGAACAAAGAGAGAGATCTATACAAGAACATGTATGAGGGCAAGAGTCATGATGTGTTAAGCAACCAGTATTAATAATATGGAGATCTTGATTAGAGAGAAAAAATTCAAGTAAACAGTCTCTAGTAGAAATGGCATAAGGGTGCTTGTAGTTAAAATATCCTAATAACAAGATGGGCTGAGGTACAGGAGACAATAGACGAGATAGTTCAGGGAAATCTATAAGGATGGAAGGTGACACATAGAGAGAAATTACAGTAATCCACCAATGAAGGAAAATCCTCACCACAGTACATTTAAGTGACGAAGAAACTGGAGTGAGTTCATAAGGAACTGTAGTGTGGACAAGTATAGATGATTAAGAAGTCGCTGTAGGTGTACTAGCAAAAATATAACCTGGAATTTGAGCTGGGGGAGCGGAGAGGCAGGTCTCCTGAAGGCACACAACCAAAGGACATTACTGGGCAAGAAGGCATCGAAGGTCGGAGTGATTTGAATGAAAACTTTGATTTTTCCACCGAAGGAAGGCCATGATACTAGAAAGAAGAAAAAATGATATTTGCAATATACACTGAACTATAAGAGCAAAAACTACAACGATTCTTGGCAGATAGATACGGGAGAAGAAACAGAATTTAGAGGTAAAACTGGGGGAGGAACATTGCTTGAATAATAGAAAGGGAGGGCGTTCTGGGCAGATTGGGAGGAGGTGGAACTGGAGTAGGTGGAAGAAAATCTGGGACTGGATGTACCTCTGCATATGCCAAAATGTTTTGTAGAAGCCCCCCTGAGAAACCAGACACAGCAGGGGAGCACTCACAGGGAGGAGGATCCATAGCAATGGACATACTCATACCAGACTTAACAGGCTAGAGACGCATGTTGGTAATGAACACTACCGTTTCACACTGCCAGGAGAGGGAGATATTGAAGGGCAGGGGTGAGCAGACCGTGGTCAAGAGACAGAGGACAAGGAGGAGGGACAGGAATTGCACCTGGTCAATGGCCAAGAGGACATTTGCTGGTGCAAGAAGCAGGAGAAGGGGGAACAAGACAAGGAACTCAGGTAGATTGCTTACAAGAGACAGAAAAGGACCGACTGTGAGCAGCAGGCTGAACATGTACCTTGTGGGTGGCCTGTGATAATAGGCCATCAGGAGACTGCCAAGGGTGGGGAGAAGCTGGATGAGACTGGACAACACGGGAAGGGGTTGATGACAGAGCTGTGGGGCTGGAGGAAGTTGATGATGGAGGTGGATGGGAAGAAACACTAGGAGCAGGAGCTGATGAAGAGGCAGAGGAGGCTTTGCCTGACCAACAGACACGACCTGCATTCCGGGAACAGTCATCAAAATCCATGCCAAGAACAGTCTGACGTGTTTCCCGAAGTGACATTGGTGCATGAGCACGAGCAGTCCACTTCTGTATGACCGGGCTAAGCACATCTAGGGCAAGTAGCCACTAAATGACACCGCTTGCAGGGATGACCGTAGGGCCAGCAGGATCGGCACTGGCGAGGAGGATCAATACATTCTCTCACTGGGAGTTTCATACCACCGATAAAAACATGGTCAGGAAGAGACCGTGAATCGAACATGATCTTGGCAATGTTAAGAGGGCATTCTGATTTCCTCGTGGTGGAACACTGTAGCAATGAATGGATAGCACATCATAGCCCAGCTCTTGTAGGGCAGCCTGAATAAGTGGCGAGCAGTCAGAAAACTCCCTGTCACCCAAGCAAATATACTGAGGGATCGCAACATTCCAACAATTGAACTGAGTCTCAAATTTCTGGAGGTCGGAATGGGAGCACCAGTAGTATCCAACAGAGAAGTAAAAGCATGTTTGGGCTTTATTCTGGACAGAAATAATATGAAACCTACAGTATGATGCAGGGAATGGTATGTCACATTCTTACCAACATGACGAAGCAAAAGTAGATGGAATTCTAAATCATCTGAGGAAAGATGGGCACGAGGAGGAATGGTGAAATAATTTGTCCAATTCTGAGTTTCGAAAAAGGGGAAGAAAAACGAATGACAGGGTTTAGCATGAATGGAAGGACAGAGGTGAGAGGAAAAAAATGAAACAGTGGAGGTGGGCTGTGACTGAGCAGGGTTTGAACAGACGAAGCAGGTGTTGAGGTGGAGTGGGAGGCATATGGCTCGAGTGTTGCAATGCGAGATCAGGCAGCAGCAGCAGAACTGGTAGAAACATTGATTACAGCTTGGTTTGAGGGAATTGTTGAGGTGGTTGGCAGATTGAATAGGAAGTTGCCAAACAAACTGTCTTTATCCGGGCCAGAAGTCTTCAGGGAATCAGACTGGGAAGATAAAGGCAAGGGGATCCCTCCCTAAGCCCCGCATTCGAAGCTTTGTGCTCCAATATTAAGCCTGGCTGAGAGGGGCAGGCATAAATGACCACACCCCACCAGGGCACGGTGTGGACTGAGAGAGAGAGAGAGAGAGAGAGAGAGAGAGAGAGAGAGGTAAATGAAGCAAAGAAGAAAAGAAAAATCACGAAAAATATGGAATAAGCTGTGCGACTGCGTTATTGTGTTGTGTAAATCCTGTGACAGTGTTCGTGAAATTAATTGGATTTTGTTCGTGCAGGCAAAGAACGGTTAACAGTTTTCCAGGGGACAGATTAGACAGTTATCAAAATTTTGAATGTAGTGTGTGTGTGTGTGTGTGTGTGTGTTATTGTGAAGGGTAGGGGCAATTATCATCTATTCACTCAATGTTGTGGTGCCTTCAGGTGACTCTGCACTGAATAACAGGCAAAATTGTTTCCTGTAACCCATGAGGTTTACTTCGTTGGGTGGTAATCGGATAGCGAAATGATGCCTGATGGTCTAGGGACTCCAGTGGGTTAACCCGCCGCATCCTGCTGATGTATATATACGTCTGCATGTTTTGTCACTGTCAGTCCCGTTGATGTATATAAACACGCATCAATTGCAAGTTCCCTAATTTGCACAATTTTCAATTTTCGCTCATGATATTTGGTACGTATACAAGGGACACCTTCCTCTACAAGATGCCCGGCAGTGACAATGCTGTAAGGAGATAGTGTCGATATTCATAACTTAGAAATGTAAGTGTGAAGAGAAAACTCTAATGCTTTGAATAACTGACTTGAGGGTTGGATGGCTTGTCGAAACCTCAGTGATTCGATCGTCTTAAGCTAGCTGACTTCTGCTCTGTAGAACATGAGCGGGTTAGTCTTCTCACAAGCACCAACCAGGTTAGAGCTCCATCCGTGGTAAAGGTTTTGTGAATATTTTGTGTAAATAGTTTGTGGGTTAATACTATGGGAAAAGTGTCTGGAATACTATACTTTAACAATGAGTTATTTAAGAGTAGCCTGTGGAGTCACATGGAGAGACAGGCTGATGAATGAGGATATAAAGGAGTGTTTTGGTGCGGATCTGGATGTGATAGGAAGCGTTATGAGGAACACACTGAGGTGGTTTGGCCATGTGGAGAGGATGGAGGGTGAAAGACTGATGAAGAGAGTGTATGTGAGTGAGGTGGAGGGGGGAAGAGGGAGGGGAAGGCCGAGGATGAGATGGAGGGACCGGGTGGAGAGGTATATGAGAGAGAGGGGTGTGAGTTGGGAGCAGGGCAGTGAAATGGCGGGGGACAGGGCGACTTGGAGGCGATTTGTTTGTGGCCACCCCAAACGGGATTGAGGTGTCTGGCAATAGATAGATAGATAGAACAATGTATTTTCGTTGCTGTTTATTGTTTGGGTTTTGGGACCTTACTCCAGTCGAGGGCCGGACAGAGAGGGGTCCTCAGGTCTTAGTGGGAGGCTCACACCAGCGGATGTTTCCCACAGCCAACCATCAAGTCACACTGGAACCACTTCCTCCTTGTCGACCTAGCGGTGGTTCCCTGCCCCCCCCCCCCGTGCCATCGTCCAGGAGAGCAGGACCCTTGTTAAGATATCCCGTGTGTGTGCCCAAAGCGATGGTGTAGAGTGAGCTAGGACTGGACACAACAGAAACTACTGTATTCCCGGAGACTGCTGTACACTCTGTCTCCCCTCTACTTATGCCAGGGCTGTAATATTTAATCTCTTCCCATGTTTTTTTTTATTCATTTTTTTTTTTTTTTGTATATTTGTACATTATTCAGGACTGGGTGTTTGGTTGGTGAGGGGAAGGGTACAGGAGTTCTTGATATATATATATATGGCTGATGTTCTATGTTCTGAGCAATATATGTGGCACGTTCAAAATGCTTTCCTGTTTCTCATTTTGAGATCTTCTGTTTCTGAAGACATCCTGACTATAAAAAGAACTTGGTATTCACATCTGGCGACCCTGCCAGGATGTCTGATGAGTCAGAGGACCTTTGATGTTAACATGAATGGTATAGGAGCTTCTTCCTAGCTTATCGTCCTTGGAGACCGGAGATAAGCTCTCTACGTCCCATAGATCCGGGTTGTGTCCTAGTAAGAGTGAGTTCTTGAGCTGAACCAGGGACAGTTTTCAGCCTGGGGACGTGGTGGTACTAGCCCAGTACCCCTGGGTTAGGTAGGTGTATGAACACCTTGTTTCTAGGTGTGAATATGGCATTCTAGAAGGTTGTACTAGGTAAAGGTCAAGGTTCATCTAGTACCACTTAATTTGTCATTTGAGTGACTGGTTACTTTGTCATTAGCCATGACAGATATTGCTGTTCTTATACGGCAGGCAGATGAGTTAGGCCTAGAAGGCGAACAGAAAGGTCAGTTTGTCCTTCAACAGCAGGCTCTAGCTAGAGAGGACAGAGCTCGAGAAAGAGAATTAGAGAAATTACGGTTAGAAGCAGAAGATAACAAACTTGAGGCAGAGAGAGAAAAGGTAAGACTAAACCATGAATTGGAGTTGGCTAGAGTAAGAGCAAGCCACAACAGCCAAGTGTCAGTTGATCAGGTGTATGTTGATAGTGTTTCCCGGCCTAAGTTACCAGAATACAAAGATAATGAGGATATTTCTTCATACCACATTCGGTTCGAACGAATTGCAGGCCTACTGCAAATACCTGAAAATATGTACGCAGTTAGATTAGGCAGTTTGTTGACAGGTAAAGCAGTGGACATTTATACATCTTTAAGTCCAGAGATTACTGCTGATTATGAGCAACTGAAACTGGCTTTGTTGCAAGGCTTTAGCAAGACCCCACATGGGTACAGACAGGACTTCAGGCCTGCTAAGATCAGTGCTGGTGAGACTTATAAGCAGTTCTCCATCCATCTTGGGAGGTTGTTTGATCTTTGGCTTGACAGCTGGGAAGTAAAACATAACTATGAATCTCTTAGGTCATTCATGATACTTGATCAATTTAAATCTTCTCTTTCGCCAGATTTGCGCATGTACATTAAGGAGCACCATGTAGACAGCCTGGATGTGGCCGTGAAATTAGCAGATAACTGGGCATCTGCCCATAATTCCTACCCGAAACCACAGTCGAACACAGACAAAGGTAAGAAAGTTGAACAAAAACTTGCATCGGGACCTTCAGCCGGGGATGACAAGGTTAGGCCTAAAATAAAGTGCCATACCTGTGGGGACTTTGGACACGTTAAAAGGCTATGTCCTAAAAATCCCTTGTTATTTAAAAAATCTAATAACCCTCCTGGACAAAAGATGGAGTTCTGCTTTGAGGATACAACTCCACGAGAGTATGTGACAGCTGGTACTGTGAATGGCGCGAGAGTCTCTACTGTTCTCCGTGACACGAGATGTTCATGCATTATTGTATCTGAGGAGGTATTACCTGATCTTGACACAGTTGAATGTAAGAGGGTTAGTGTCGCTGACTACCTGGGTAGGGTAAATTCATTTCCCCAAGTAAGATGTTACATCCATTGTCCTTACTACACAGGTTGGGCTGATGCAATATGGGCTCCCCTAAAGTTTTGTAGTGTTTTGATTGGTAACGTCCCTAATGCTCATGACCAAGATGCTATTCCCCGTGGCCCAGCTGCCAAAGACACTCCCCCTAAACCTCCTGCTGAACAGACCTTGGCTGTCCAGATCAGGGCAGCGAGGAGAAAAAGGGTTCATCCCCTTGTGCTCCCTAAAGTTGAACCCCTCAAAATCACCCCAGAGGAGTTTGCTAGACTACAGAAGTCATGTCCATCACTGAGCTCAATAAGAGAAAAATTGTTGAGCGGAAAAACATGTACCTCTAGGGACGGGTCAGTGTACAGATTTGAGGCTGTGAATGGGCTAATGTACCGTACATGTATTGACGCAAAGTCCCAAGAACGAATAGGAAAGAAGAGTTTAGTTATTCCATCAGAATGCAGAAACATTGTTCTTTCAACTGCCCATGAGAGTCCACTTGCAGGTCATTTTTCATGTCACAAAACTATCATGAGAGTTGGTGAACTTTTTTTCTGGCCAAGTATGAAATGTGATGATAGGGATTTCTGCAAATCTTATGACAAGTGTCAGCGTATGTCCCATTGAGGTAGAGTGAGACCAGTCCCTTTAAGGCAAATGCCTATTGCTACGGAACCCTTCTCTAGGGTAGCCATTGATCTCATTGGCCCGTTATTCCCTCCATCCTCAGAAGGACATAGGTATATTTTAACACTCATAGATTTTGCCACTGGATTTCCTGAGGCACTGCCCCTCCAAGACATAGATTCAGTGTCTGTAGCAGAAGCACTGTTAATGATATTTTCACGGGTTGGAATCCTGAGAGAAATACTGTCAGATCACGGCAGCCAGTTTGTATCGCAGCTGATGGGCGAATTGCATAAATTACTGGGAGTTAAGCCAATATTTCCCACACCCTATCATCCTGCAGGTAATGAAAGGATTCAGCGCTTCCACTCCACTCTCAAGGCATCACTCCGTAAGTTATGCTCAGACAAGCCTCAGGATTGGCATCGCTATCTCATCCCCACCTTGTTTGCCCTTCGAGAAATTCCTAGTGACAGAACTGGTTTCTCAGCGTTTGAGCTACCATATGGACGTGCAGTGCGAGGACCACTGGTGGTGCTGAGAGATCTTTGGGAAGATAATAGTGCCAGTGAAGATGAACGTTCCTCTTTTCAGTATGTGATTGAGCTAAAGGATAAATTGGCAGATTGTGCTGCGATAGCTGCCCAGAACGCTGACATAAGTTCCATCCGATATAGGTCCTACTTTGATTTGAAATCTCAGGATCGAAGATTCAAACTTGAGGTGAAGTACCTGTAATTATTGCCAGATACCAGTAACAAATTGCTGATGTCCTGGAGCGGTCCCTTCAAAGTCGGAACAAAGTTAATTACTTGATTGATGAAAATGGAAAGCAAAAACTGTACCATGCTAACTTGCTTATGAAGTACTACCGTAGGGCTCGTGCATCCCAGACTCATGTAGTAGACGAAGTAACTAACCAGACAGATTTTTCAGGTTGTTCTTTGAATGTTTTGATGTGTGTACTGGACGAGGAGGCTGAATCTGAGGGTAAATTGCTCCCTATCACGCCAGACAGTAAGGTGGATCTATCCCAGTCTCCTGATCAAAGCGGCCCTGAAGTGTCACCTAGCTTGTCGGTTGATCAAAGAAAGGCTGTACTGACCATGGTAAGTGAATATGCAGTTGTGTTCTCAGAAGTTCCTGGTTGCACCAACCTCCTTGAACATGACAAGGATAATAACCACAGAAAGATTGAAACCCAAGATTTACCACATTCCCATTCACTTGCAACGCCATTTTGAGCAAGAGTTTACCCAGTTGCTAGATCAAGGCATCATTAAACCCTCGACCTCACCTCACTGCTCACCTGTAGTTATGGTAAAGAAGGCTGATGGTAGTTATAGAATGACCATCGACTATAGGAGCCTTCCATGCTGAACCCATGACCACCATTGAGGAGGATTTGAATAAATTCAATGGTGCAGTTTATTTCTCGGAACTTGACTTGACTAAGGCTTATTACCAAATACCACTTTCCGATAAAGCAAAGCCTTTGACTGCCTTTCACTCTCATTGTGGCTTCATGGAATTTTGCCGCTTATCTTTTGGGTTGGTTACTGCCTGTACTACATACGTCAGACTCATGAGACTGGTTCTAGCTAGTTTGCCTAATGTTGCTTTCTATTTTGACAACATTTTTATATATGCTAAGACTTGGGAAGACCACATATTGGCACTCACTTCTGTCCTAGAACGTTTAAGGAAATATAATCTAACTGTAAGACCTAGTAAATGTAGGTTTGGATTCAGTGAAATACAGTACCTTGGTTTTACTCTCACTGGTAAACACCTGAAACCTCAATAGGATAAAATTTCAGCACTTATGGAAGTTCCCCCTCCAACTTCTAAGACTCTACGTTCTTTCCTCGGGATGGTGTCTTTCTATCGGGCGTTCATATCAAGGGCGTCAGAACTCACTAGCCCTTTGTCAGATATGCTCCGGAAGAATATCCATGAACCATTAGTGTGGACAAGTGAGATGTCTGATGCTTTTCAAAAGTTGAAAGTGGCTTTGTCCAGCGAACCTATCCTTAAGCTGCCTGATGCTAATCTTCCATTTATTCTCAGGACTGACACTTCAGACTGTGGGCTTGGAGCTGTTCTTCTCCAGTACTGTGATGACTCGCCCTATCCTGTGGCATACACTAGTAGAAAGTTGCTGGACCGAGAGAAGAAATATTCCACAATTGAGCGGGAATGTTTAGCAATCATTTTTGGTATCCATAAGGTTGAATATTACTTGATGGGTAGAGAGTTTATCTTGGAAGTTGACCATAAACCCCTAGTCTACATGAATAAATCTAAACCTGATAATTCACATATCGTTCGCTGGTGTTTGAGTTTACAGCCCTTCCGGTTTAGAGTCGTCCATGTTGCAGGTGCTGATAATGTTGGAGCAGACCTTTTGAGCAGATCGGGTAAATAACTTCTGGTTTCTTAGGGAATCTAGGCATGCTAGATACTTGTTAGGGGAGAAGTATAAGGAGATAGTGTCGATATTCATAACTTAGAAATGTAAGTGTGAAGAGAAAACCCTAATTCTTCGAATAACTGACTTGGGGGTTGGATGGCTTGTCGAAACCTCAGTGATTTGTTCGTCTTAAGCTAGCTGACTTCTGCTCTGTCGAACATGAGCGGGTTAGTCTTCTCACAAGCACCAACCAGGTTAGAGCTCCGTCCGTGGTAAAGCTTTTGTGAATATTTTGTGTAAATAGTTTGTGGGTTAATACTATGGGAAAAGTGTCTGGAATACTATACTTTAACAATGTATTTTCGTTGCTGTTTATTGTTTGGGTTTTAGGACCTTACTCCAGTCGAGGGCCGGACAGAGAAGCGTCCTCAGGTCTTAGTGGGAGGCTCACACCAGCGGATGTTTCCCATAGGCAACCATCAAGTCACGTTGGAACCACTTCCTCCTTGTTGACCTAGCGGTGGTTCCCTGCCCCCCCCCCCCTGTGCCATCGTCCAGGACAGCAGGACCCTTGTTAAGACATCCTGTGTGTGTGCCCAAAGCGATGGTGTAGAGTGAGCTGGGACTGGACGCAATGGAGACTACTGTAATCCCGGAGACTGCTGTACACTGTCTCCCCTCTACTTATGCCAGGGTTGTAATATTTAACCTCCTCCCATGTTTTTTTTTTAATTCATTTTTTTAATTATTTTTTTTTGTATATTTGTACATTATTCAGGACTGGGTGTTTGGTTGGTGAAGGGAAGGGTACAGGAGTTCGTGATATATATATATGGCTGGTGTTCTATGCTCTGAGCAATATATGTGGCATGTTCAAAATGCTTTTCTGTGTCTCATTTTGAGATCCTCTGTTTCTGAAGACATCCTGACTATAAAAAGAACTTGGTTTTCACAAATGCCTTACCCCTCATGACCTCCCCCCCCCCGCACGCCATTGTCTCGGCAATTCACCTGTTACCAGTGACCTGCCAAGTAAAGACATGTGCCACGGTACGAAATTCAGAGCCAGAGTGATTCCTCAATCGATGACAATGTGTGGGACAAAGTTTACGTAGCATTAGAGGAAGAAACAGTCAGAAATGATGATCAGGTAATGTCGCCAAAAAAGGTCAGGTATGTTGATGTGTTTGGTGAGTGAAACAATGCTTATATTGCCTGTATTACTGTGTGAAAACCAATATACTCTCGTACAACATATAAATTCGCACCAAATAAATAAATAAATACCGTTTATGAGTGGTCTGGACTAGTTACCCTCCCATAGTACTCGTTTTCTTTGGAGCCAGCCTGATAAAAAAACCCAGTAAGGTACGGGGTACTGCTACCTGTATGGAGTACTTTAAACCTCAGGTGAGCGATTTCTCTATGAATTTTCGATGTTTCTCACCAAAAGTGGAGGTTTGAGCCAAAAGCATTATTTTCCTAAATTAGTCGGGATTGGAGGTAGTCAGAGGTGGAAAATCAGTCGGGACGGGGCAGGTTAAGGAGCTTAAACTGGATTGAGCGAAAAAGAGTTTACAATCGAGGGATGGTTTGGGCTTCTGCTTCCATAATGTCACACATGGTGAGCTGGTAACTCGCCTTAAATATCTGGATTGAGTTCCCTCCACCTGGGCCCTTAAACTCTTGATGGTGAAAGAAAAAAAAGAAACTTGGAGTAATAAATACAGACTGCGTTATCTCTGCACTACGACGATGTATATGTTATTCTTGGTATTTATAAACTATGCAGCTCAACACATGAGAGGCTTTTCGAATTGGTGGCGCTCAAACACGAAATACTAAGGCAAACAATACAAAGTAAATCTGAGTCCTTTTTTACTGAAAAATTTTCACGGCATACATAATTTTACGTTATACATGGTCAGTTTGACAACTTCTTTTGGTTCTTGATAGCCTATATGCAAACTGGTAGACATTATATTCATTAAACAAATATTCTCAATGCCACTTTTACTAAAATATTCCTAATGATAGGTTCTTACTTCAGACCAAATGGAAGACATTAATCAATGGCACAATCATTGTATATTATTCGTCTACGGTACTCGAATTTTTTTTTTTTTTTTTTTCACATAAATTGATTCCCTCTCCTATCACACCACAATTTATTGCATTCAAGGTGTGATGTGAATGCTGTATTGCAAATGTCATTCTTCACAGTACATGGCACTGGCTCCAGAATTTCATTTGTCCTCCTACCAGTTTCCTCCCAGTCCCCACCATTTCCTACCAGTCCCTCCTTACCCTCAGTCCCACTATGCCTTCTCATCCCTCACTCTCACTGTTGTAGCCACAATAAAAGGGTGGAAGTGTGCTCTGGTGAGGCACCAAGGAAGGAGGCCGCTAAGGTTTACTGGGCAATGAGATTAAGAATTCTGTAAGGGTACTCACTTAAACAATGAATTTGGTTCGGATGCTTGTGAGAAAATTAAAAAACTACGAGTACTGTATATTATTCTCCTCGTGAATTCATAATGCATAAACCATCAGTAGAAGAGAATTATTTGGGGAGAAATCAACGCTCTAGCCCCCTTGATTACTGTTCTTTCTCATTTTGAGCATGGAAACAAAGGGACAGGTAATTCAGCATATCCTATTTTCCACAAGAGTATGTCGTCATAAGATTCTGACAGAGTAACATTCCTGCTTTAAGGATTTTTAATATATTTTCGGTATACATGGTCAGTACTTTTCCTTCTTTTGGTTCATGATAACCCAGCATGACCAATACACATTATATTCACAATTTCATCAACTAGTAAAATAATCTTGTTCTTACTTCAAGAATTATATAATCCTCAATGGCCATCCTCTCATTCTTTCTGATACTGGAGATACGAAGAATATATATATATATATATATATATATATATATATATATATATATATATATATATATATATATATATATATATATATATATATATATATGCTGTATTGCAAAGTCATTCTTCACAGTACATGGCACTGGCTCCAGAATTTCATTTGTCCTCCGGTAAGTTTCCTCCGAGTACCCTTTTAGTTGCTGTGCTGAAAGCATCTGCATGTTATCTCAAGTATTGTGCCATTTATCAACTACATTTTATGAAATACATGTCATGGAGATAGTTGGATGTCTTATTGATCTATATGTAACTATAGGTCGATATATATATATATATATATATATATATATATATATATATATATATATATATATATATATATATATATATATATAATATATATATATATATGTAAATGTTACAGGCAGACTGTGAAATCAGTCATTTCGTGAGGTAAGGTTGTCATTTCGTGAGGTAAGGTTAGTTTAATTTTGGTTTAATTAGATTAGGTTGATCTAGGATAAGGTTAGGTTAGGTTAGTTTAGGTTTAGTATGGTTAGATTAATTTAGGCTGAATAGAGAAGGGCACGGTAACTTCCTGCATAAATCACTCCGTGCATATGACACCGGACGGAGTTCGACGAGGTATTGTTTTTGGTCGAGCTTGTTAGTTTATTTGTTAGCAACATTACGGAAACATGGCTGAACGAAATTATATGAAACTTTCAGGATATGTGGGCACTGGTCCCAAAAGAAATAATCAAATTTTATAGGCAATCGAGTGACCCTGAAAGTTCAAATTCAAGGTCACGGATTTTCAGAGGGCTATAACTTGAAACCAGTTGAAGGTAGAGATGTTTACTATTATGAACATAAGCTATAGGAACTCGTAAAATTGGCTTTCATTTGGCACCAA
Source organism: Coenobita brevimanus (assembly GCF_032717465.1). Taxonomy (NCBI): domain Eukaryota; kingdom Metazoa; phylum Arthropoda; class Malacostraca; order Decapoda; family Coenobitidae; genus Coenobita; species Coenobita brevimanus. Next base: position 18,923,235 of record NC_137041.1, read on the forward strand.
AACCTTTGACACTGAGTGATCTTAAAAGGTCAAACTCAAGGTTACGGATATTCAGGGGGCTATAACTCGAAACTAGTTGAAGATAGATACTTACAATTATCAACATATAGGAAGTCCCATAAAGGTTTTTGATTGGTACCTTGACCTTTGACCGTAAGTGATCTTGAAAGGTCAAACAAGGTCACGGATATTCAGGAGGCTATAACTCGAAACTCGTTGAGGATAGATATTTACTATTATCATGGTAAAGGAAGTCTCATATGGGATTTTATTTGGCACCATGACCTTTGACCTTGAGTGACCTTGAAAGGTCAAATGCAAGATCACGGATTTTCGGAAGGCGTAATTTGAAAACAGTTGCGCCATTACCTTAGACTTTAATTGTGTACGGTACTGACACTAAATGCCAGTACCTTTTCAGTATTTCAAAGCAATTAAACCACTGCTGTCGGACGAGGTTTGTTGTGCCTGGCTCCACTTGTTCTTGATTGTGATTAACTTCTGTAAAGTTTGGTTTATATAAGCCTACCTGTCAGGGGGTCTTGTGAATAATGATTAATAAGATATATGAAATTCACTGTGGCAATAGAAACGGAATTTTCTTATCACTGAACCAGTTTTGTACAAAATTTGCAGAGAGGACGACGTAGCTAAATATTCTCAGAGGTATTATCTGAATATCTTAGATCGAAGCTCGCTTACCCTTTCCAAATCGATGATGTATTTATTTTATTTTATTTTTTTACGAGTATTTCAATATCTTCATTTCATATAAAGATTTTCTGTATTTAATAAAATCGTCTGGTGTGGCCAGAATACTGTAGAATACACGTGACATCGTTTACATACACTCGATGTACGCAGTCATATTTTTCAGTCTTATGACGTATTTTATATTTTATTCATTCAGCTTCCACGAGGCTTTACCTTACTTGGGAGAAAAACCTGGTGGTTGATATTTTAAAGATGGCTATACTGGATTACACCAGCTCATGGTTTAATAACATCGCCAGGACAACAATAATAAAGTATACCCGATAAATACTGATAGTAGTATCCCTCACGATTATTATATTTATATTAGAGAAATGGTATTATTAGTGGTAAAAAAAAATAATTATAACATTTTTAACTGAATATAAGAACTAAGGCTAGGTAAGGTTAGGCTGGGAAATGTTTGCTTAACTTAGAATGGGTTGATAACTCTTCATATGGTATTATTATAATCGATTAGGTTTGGTTAAGCTAGGTTAAACTGTTCATTTTCAAGTGAAATACAAACATTTTAATATTAAGTTAGATATGGCTCAGTTAGGTTTTTCTGTGTTATATTGATCAGGTTAGGTTTGGCTAAGTTTGGCCATGTACTAGGTTGAATCAGGTCATTTTTTTTTTCTTAAAGTGGTTAGAGGTTAAGGTAGATCACGTGTGAAAATGCAAGACACTCCCTGGAACACGCTTCCACCCTCCTCCCCTTCAGCCTACTCCCTCCCAGCGCCGACCATCCTCTCCTCTCCGCCTCTCCGCTTCCCGCCCCTTCCTACCTCACTATTCTCCATCACTACAATGCTCTCCACTCCTCTTGCTTTCCTTCAGTCCGCCTTCCATATCCCATCCTACCCTTCCTTCCTTTACCCCTCACGAGCTCGACTATTTCATTTCTCCTTGAACCCCCACCCTTTAACCCTTGATCCTCTTCCCTCACTCTCCTTATTCGCCTTCACGCAAGCATATAATAATTCCCAAGTATAAATAGGCATTGTAACTACCGAATATTCCATAAAATAGTTAGCGTATTCCCCGTAAAATTATGGCAAACGTAACCTAACCTCCTTCACCCCAGGTTTTGATGTGTGGCTGTGGCGGGGAGAATGCATGAGTGGGGAGAGCATAGGACGGCCGTAAGTCTGGTTTCTGGCAGGCAATCAGACCACCGAGCCAAGAGAGAATAGCGGGAAATAGGAAGGATTTTTTTCCCCTGTGTGTACTGCAGTCTAGATTCATAAAGATATTTGCGATGAACTCCCTGTGGTATCTGCGATTTGTATTCCCCGGGAAGACATGCAAAAGAGTGAAGGAACTTGCCATATCTCTTGCTGTTTCTGCAGATCAAAATATGAGTTATGGTGGGGAGTAGATGGTAAATTTGTTTGTATATTCGGACCTTGACACACAGATTGGTCTGATGGGTATTCAGTAGTCTGCACTGAGCCAGACTAGACTTTCCTGTGATAACAGTCAGAGGTGTGGCTGGTTTGTACCCACTCATAACAATTCCTCGTCAGCAGTATGAAAAGAAAACGTTTTACCAGCTTACATGGTATTCGTTACGTACTGTTCGTCCACAATAAAAGTTTATCAGGAGTTCCTATAGGTTATGCACTACCACCACTGCCTGCTACCTGACTGGTATTTTTCAACGGGCATTCGTGCATTGTGGGAATGTGCCGCACGGAAGTGGCTTTAGAGATGTGTTATATGTATCAGAGCAGGTCACCACACGTATCTGACTTTGGTGGATGTACAAATGCAATATCAGGTCAGAGTTTGTAGATGAAAGGGGAGTGAGAGGAGATTGGAGGTCTTAACGCCTTGAAGCCGATGGCACAATATTACAATTTATTCTTACTTGATCCAGATAATTTTATTCAGTTTGGGGGACCTCGTGTAATGGAGGAGTAATTGAAGGTTAAATATAACCTTATCATTTCGAACTCAAAATTGAATAATATTGGTTAAATAGAGCAAGAATATAATCAAAATACCTCATCGGACTGAAGGGTATAAAGAATGGATCGGTGGTTGAACGGGAGATGGAGGAGGGGGCGCTGATCCTGCATCAAAACTGTTATGACATGATTTGGTCTTCTTTTTAAAGAAGTGGGACATGATGGCAGAAATATAATAATAAAACAAACATTAATAGCAGAGAACATACTTTTTGATATCGTTTTATCATGACATCACCTTCATCTCTTATCAAAATTCCATTCAGCTTTACTACTATAAGAACAAAATAATAGAACCCCAACACACAGACCTAAGGCATAACGACGGTAAAAGGTATCAAACGAAACTGAGCTCCAACATAACCCAGCCCCAGAACTGCATTTTAGAAAACCTTAACAGAGTTCCAAAATAACAAAACCCCATTATACCAGGGCTCCAACCTAACAAATCTCTAACCTATGTGCTTCATTAAACAGTTTCAGCACAATTTAATAGCTTTAACAGAACAGAGCTTCAGTACACTATTACAGAACTCCATCATAGGAGAGCTCCAACACAAATGATGGATCTCCAGCATAACAGAAATAATCCATTACAAGTTTTTAGCATATCAGTAAAATAATAGTTCCTACACAACAGAAGTCCAGCATAAACAAACACTTCGAAGCTCCAACACATGAAAACCCCAACATAAAACTATAATATACCACAACACATGTCATAACATAAATGTATAACATGACAGAGAAACAGCACTTCCAGGACGACAGACCTCGAACAAAAAACAACAAAACTCCAACACAAGAATACTCAATTTTAAAGTAACACGCCACTGGTCAAATCATAAAAGCCTTGGCAACACATTCCCAAACCATTCCTGGCCCACTGAATTTCGTCGAGGCCAGAGAGTTTCTAGCCCCTGTCCCCTTCTCCACTTTCCCTCCTCCCCTCCCTCCAACATCTCCCTCCCGCCGTTCAGTCTGACCTGCCATCCCTCTCCCCCTCTTTCCTCCCTCACCCCCTCTTTCCCCTACCTTGGCCATTTCCATCGTGTGTAACTCCAGTTCTCGCACAAGTAAATCCAGTCACAGCCTCAAACACTATTCGTGAAAAAACTGTGACCGCTCTGGTCGGGTGGGTGCGAGGAGGGAGGAAGAGGGAAAGGAGGAACAAGGAAAAATAAGGGAGGAAGGAAGGAGGACAAAAGAAAGGAGGGAAGAGAGAGGTTGCTGGGAGGAGGAAGAGGGGAAGGATTAACGAAGAGAAATAAGGGAGAAAGGAGGAACGAGAAACGGAAGAAAAGAGAGGTGGTGGGAGGAATGAGTGGGGAAGGAAGAACATAGAGAAATTAGAGGGACGAAGGGTGGAAAAGAAACGAAAGAAGAGAGAGAAACAAGTGGTGGGTGTCAAGAGGGAGAGGGGGAAAGAGTGGAGGGAAATTAAGGTTAAAGACACACACAGCTGCATGCACGGCCTCCTGACATCCACCCTTCTGAATCTTATCTCCCTCGTGAGGACAGGGTCCACCTGGCCAGGCTGAGATGTGGGCATCATCCAGCCCTCTTAAGGTACCAGAAGAGGCTGGATGACTCTGTCGCTGATGCCTGTCCAGGATGCAACACAGCACCCCATACTATTAAGCACATTATGGAAGACTGCATTGCACACAGTCACCTACGCCAACAACGCAACATACACTCTTTGAGAGCTCTATGGGAAAGCCTGGTCTCGGCCATGGCCTTCCTGAGGGACTTGGGGCTGTTCGGCCAGACTGCCTAGAGAACAACAACTACTACTACTACTACCAGATGCCCGTGAAGCACGAGGGAAGGCATGGAAAGGAGGCACAGTGGACGCAACTTCGTCTGAGCATTTGCTACAAGAATATCTGTAAAATAATGCAAGGGAGGCAACATTCCTTCTTACTTGTAGGGGAGGTAGTTTATTAGTAATAGCAGGATTATTAATAATTCCAGCAGCTTTGTTCTGAATTTTGTCTAGTTGTTTTAATGCAACCTCTCCACATCCATTCCACAAGGGTGAGCACTGTTCAAGCTGAGTTGGATAATACTGTAGTTGGATAATAATAAGCGAACACAGAATGAGGTTCTGATCAGGATGAGACTAGTGAAATGCAAGAAAACAGATTAATAAGAAAGGGAAGGAGTGGACTGAGAGACAGACAGACAGACAGAGAAGGTGACAGACAAATGGTCAAAAAGAGACACACATATAAACAGAGAGAGAGAGAGAGAGAGAGAGAGAGATGCATTTAAAGGCCCTGAAGTGGTGATAATGAGATAAGCAGCTAGTCACCCAGTGAGACAGACAGAGACGAAATGGTAGAGAGAGAGAGAGAGAGAGAGAGAGTGACAAACAGGGGACACGAGAAAAATGCAACAACTGCAAGCAAGGACAAAGAACAATGAAGGCCTAGAACTCGGGCCTCGAGCTGTTGACGCAAAGATTCGTTCGGTAAGCCTCCTCCAAGCCTTGTGCACTGATTCGTCATACAACCTCCATAGCCCTGCTACCTGAATCGGTTCTTCGTTCCTTCATACTGAATAACTGACAAAAGTTTGGTTAAAATATGCCGAGAGGTTCAGCAGACATCGCACCCACAAGGACAAAATAAATCGACCGCATATGAACTTGACCTTTGATCTCTTAATCTAGCTAATCTAATCAGTTCATCATCCCATACTGCATCACTGTCGAACGTTTGGTGGAAATCCATCGATGTTGTGTTGTGGGGATATTTGCCCCACACTTGGTGGAGCATGGGCAAACAAAGATCCCATCAGGGAACTAGCAGAAGAAGCTCTCGAATTACAGCGTAGCGGGGATGGCAAAATGGCGAATGAGGGAAAGGCGGCAGAGCCAGGGGAAGGTGCGGCATTGGGTGATGAGGTCGACTGCCCAATGGTAAAACGAGGTGGGCGGGGTGAGAGCTAGATAGACAGGGCGGCGCCGATGGAGAGGGAGCCGACGAGCTCCGGGTGGAATGCCCCAAACGACTGGCGGTCGATGGTAAGCCAGGCAGCACGATGATCGACGAGGGCAGTGTGGGACGAGAGTGAGGTAGACAAGACCATGCCGATGGAGGAGGCGCCGAAGAGCGCCAGGTGGAAGGTCCCGACACTGCCCTCAACCCCCAAGCCCTTGATGGAAGTAGGACACTAAAATGCTCGCCCAGCTCTCCAACAGCAGTAGGTGGAAGCACAGAGGGGAGGCCCAGTCCCGGTCAGCACAAGAGCACAACCCCTGTCCAGGTAGTGGCAGAGGGAGGGTCGTCGGCAGGGTATAAAAGGGCAGAGGAGCCTCGACCTCCTGATCGGCAGACCAGGGCACTCCCTCAGACGGAGAGGACAGGCCCATCCCTCGGTTGGTATGGCTGCTGTGGAGGGCTGGTCTCTCCGGGAGGTCTTACCACAACGAGAGATGGACTGCTTGTGATCCATCGATGGTTTCGCACCCACTCACGCAAGCACGCACACACGCACGCACGGACGGACAGACCAATCACTTAATGCCTCCTCCATCATAGAGGGACAGAGGCATAATAAATACTCAGGCCCAGCAGCGTCCTCCTTTATCCTGCTGCCGTCTGCGTGTTTTATTTTGTGTTGTGTGTTTGGGGTTGGGGGAAGGTGAATGGAAAGAGAGAGAGAGAGAGAGAGGGAGAGAGAGAGAGAGAGAATGTTTGAATGTGTCAAAAGGATGAAGGAAAATGTTGAATTTGAAAGTCTGAATGGGGTTAAAACGAACAGTAAATTAACTTCATCACACACACACACACACACACATGAATGTGCTACATGAATGTGCAACAGAGTTAAGTAGACCAGTGTATTTAATATTCAAGGAATCCTTAGGTCGAGGTAAACCAGCTGATGTATGGAAGAAAGCAAACAGTGTTGCCCTATTCAAGAAAGGGAATAGACTGTGTCACGGGGTTTTTAAAATAAATGCTTAATTATTATTTAATTGATAATAATATTCAATAATATTGAAGAGCAGGGACAATGACTGTCTTACTAAATCAAGCAACGATTACTTTACGCTGGCTTACTTCGCCGATTTTCTCAGAACGAGAATTTATAAACTTTCTCAACAGTACACAGCAGAGACTAATTACTCACAAATGCTGATTACTAGTACTGTTAGCCTCTGGAGAAAGTTACTTCACCCCTGACAATAAATAACTAATACTACTAATAATATCAGGTTCTTGCTGATGCTTAACTCCTAGGAGGCACAACGGATTTTAAACTTAATACAAGACTGGCTTAAGTACCAGTTATGAATGCAAACGTTTATGCAAGCTAGGAGCTATATGGGAAATAAGCTTAATTATGGAGAAATGAAACAAGAGTTTACATTACATTAAGCTCAAGAAAAAGAACTGTTAAATTTATTAATTACCAAATAAATTTAACGTTACATTCCAAATCAAATGAATGAGATCGCACTCACTCACTCACACAAGAGCTAAATTATTACGCCTAGAAAAGAACACAACATGCGGCGTAGCCGGTCAGCATGTAAGGAAACAGCACACTTAACTAAACTCTTAAACCTAGGAAAATACAAAAAGGAAATACTGGTCGATGAATGCGGTGTATCTCCAACTAAGGTGGGAGTCTGGAGACTGTAGTCTTGTGGAGTCTGGGTGCTGCTGACCTCTCTCTCTCACACTTCTGGAGCACAGTACTTCACTCCGTCACAGCAAACACTCGACTGAGTAAACTCGTGAGAAAGAAATGGGAGTGATAGGCCACATTTTTTAACGGTCGAGTGAGCGAAACGCGCCCAAAACAAATCGCTCAGCGGAAGCGCTAATGTCTCACACAAAGACGATCACTTATGACACTGAAAAATTGATTTGACAAAGCTTCCGTCCGAATGAGCGGTTAACTGAACGATAAACTGGGATTCCACTTGAGTTCGCGATTTCCCAAAAAAGCCAATGTCAATAGCTGACTCATGACATTACGCCCCATGAAAATTAAATCTTTCTTCCTTCAGAAGAAAGATTTCAATATACACAGATATAAATCCTAGCTCAGTCACAAGATTCACACTGTGGTGTGTGTGCTATCCTGCTACAGGAGAAAGTCGCAGTCGCCAGTGAGCGAAAAAACCTCATATTTACGTTAATAGAAGCAAGCTTGAGGGAAAAACTCCTTGACGATGGTGAAAATCCTGTACTCAGGTCAAACTGAGCGAAAAGTTGCTACATTTACACTGACAACTAATTGTTGTGTAGCGTGGTGTATGTAATACACGGTGTAGGTGTGACAGTTGTAGTGTAACTGTACCTACGTGTAAAATGACACAGTAAATAATAATATGGCGACGACGAAGGCAGAGGAGAAGAGGCGGCAGCGTGCGGCAGATGATCAGCTGGCCTGCACAGCAAAACTGCTACACCCATTGCTGTACCTGCAAAACCAATTGAGGTGGAGCATCAAAAGTGTCAATGAGACAAAATCTGTTATTAAGTTACAATTACTCTCTCTGCCTAGCAATCAGTACATGCTACGAAAAGTACGCTCTGGCTGAAAAATACAAGTGACAGGCTAAGCTTCATACATTCGAGGTCGCCATTAATTATAGCATACGATTAGTGTCGGCAGGTTGAGAATCCTTGTACAAACTCGGGTCTTCCATAGCCTTGAACTGCACACGGGTCCTCAACCTGTGCCTTAACCTACAGTACTTATATTAATATCGGGGAGCAGAGAATCCTTACGCAAACTCGGGTCTTCCATAGCTTCGAGTCGCCTCTGCGAAGTTCTCTCTCTAACTTCCCCCTTAACCTACAGTACTTATATTAGGACCGGGAAGCTGAGAATCCTTGCGCAAACTCGGGTCTTCCATAGCCTCGAGTCGCCTCTGTGGAGTTCTCTCTCGAACTTCCCCCTTAACCTACAGTACTTATATTAGTACCGGGAAGCTGAGAATCCTTGTGCAAACTCGGGTCTTCCATAGCCTTGAGTCGCCTCTGCGGAGTTCTCTCTCGAACTTCCCCCTTAACCTACAGTACACGTGTATGTACAGGCTCTGGACATAATGTGTCCTGTGGGGCCAATGGGCGAGACGTCAGGTCTGCACCCACTTCACCACTACCCTGTCTCTCAACTGACTCAGAGATTACAGGTGTTGTACAAACGGCACAGGAAGGACATGTCCCTGATTAGTGGTGTTACTTTGACACACACTGCAGGAACGGACAAAACTATCTATGTCTCGTCCCATCCCTGGCCAGAAAAAGTCAGCTCGGATACGGTCCTGGGTCTTCCTTTTGCCCATGTGACCTCCTGAGGCTGAACAATGACCCCATTGTAACACTGCTAGACGGTACTTGGTGGGAACGACAAACTGGAGTCGAACCTCGCCCTCGGGTGTTCGTGACTCACGGTAGAGCCGTCCTTGTTTGCGAAGAAACTTGGCTCAACCTCCCCGTGAATACTTAATCACTCGACCCTTTTGTTTGTTTCACACGGCAGCAAGTGTCGGGTCAGAATGTTGTTCTTGTACAGCAAGTTGACTACACATCAGATCTTGCGGCGATTCAATGATCACTGGGGTGACACAGTCTGGAGCCTCAGCCATGGCTCGTGTTACCGCAGCAGCCGAAGTCTGAGTAGTGTCATGTTCGGTGCAACTATCGTTGACACCACGAATGTTGCCTATAATAAGGTCAAATAAGGGTTCTGGCATGATAACTGCAAGTGTCATACCAGTATAAAATGGAGATGCCACCTGGACACATGCCTCAGGGAACAATCTCACTGATCCATCAATAAGGTTTGCATGGATCTGTCTACCTGTATACTGCTCAGGCCGAACTAGACTCTGCTTGACAGAGCAACCTGAGGAACCATTATCTCTCAGGACCTTCACAGGAATGTCTCCCACAAACCCTGGCTGAACAAGGAAGGTACTGTCACCTGTGGGAGGGCCTGTGGAGGAAGCAGCTAGCCACTCATGAGGCTGCTGAATTGATGCGGCAAACATTGTGCCTTGAGAATTATATTGGGAAGATGGAACATTGGCCATCTGTGGAGGGGGGTTCACTGTCACTGTGGGACTAGTGAGCTGTGGGGAAGTACCCATACTGGTAGGGACGTGACCACCGTGCTGCTGCTGAGGAATGAAGGCTGCATTCGCTTCCTGCCTCTTTTGAGCTGGTGGTGAAAAAGAGTGTCCTGACGGTCGGTTGCGTGGCTGATACTGCTGCTGGTTAGGGTACTTGTTGTACCTCTTCCACTCAGGTTTCTGAGTGTTTTGCCCCTGGTCCTTCCACTGCGGTTTTGGACCTTGGCCATAATTCTGAGAATGGCCTTGTTGCTGGGGTTCAGTCTGAGACGGCTTCCCAGATTTGGCAGTATCTTTTCTGCTGTTCCAGGTGTTTTGCTTACGAGTTTGATACCCGTATGCAGTAAAGAATGCGTCAGGCTTTTCTGCCATTTGGCTGGCATCTTTCACCTGGCAGATCTTAAGCTGTGCTATGAGCTCAGCAGGCCACGACCTCTCTAGCTGTGTACACAGCATAAGGTCAATTATCCCCTCACACGTGGAAGGAGTTTCATCTTTCTCTATTCACTCATTTAAGTAAGCAGTGAGACGGTCGAGGAACTGGACAGCTGTCTCCTTGTCTTGGAGACGAGCTCGCATGAACTGAACTTTGGCGTCGTCTACTGTGAGACCATACGCCTTAGTGAGTGAAGCTTTCATCATCTCATATGTGAGATTGTCTCCACGAATTCTGTGGAGAATATCGAGGGCAGGGCCCTCAAATAAACTAAGAAATTGGAGCCGCTTAGCTGCCTCATCCAGTTGATAAATGTCTGCCATGTCCTCAAAACGGGCTATGTACGGCTCGATTCGCTTGTCTTCCTTGTATGAAGGAAGCTTGATGCGTGGGGTCACCAGGACATGTGCAGGGAGAACGCTAGTGGAGCTTGGATTAACTGCACCAGATGTGTCTGAAGCCAAGGAATCTCGCTTGAGCTTCAGCACTTCAAGTTCATGTTTTTCGCGTGCTTCTCGCTCGGCACGTTCGTGTTCTCATTCTCTGTTTCGTTGTTCACGCTCGTATTCACGTTGTTCTCGCTCTTTTTCTAACTCGAACTCGCGTTGTTTCTGCTCGTATTCGCGCTGTTCTCGCTCGTATTCGCGCTCCTTTTCATGTTCCTCATGCTGTTCTCGCTCGTATTCGCACTGAATCTTACGCTCTTCACGGGCATCATTCTTGCGCTGCTGCTCCTGATTATGGCATGAGAGTATGTACTCTTTAATTTCAGTTGGGCCTGTAAGACCCATTTCTTTGGCTTCCTGTAAAAATACAGTGGTAGCCATGGCGCTAATTTACTAAGTAAAGCGAAACTGAGTACTGACTGCTTCGCAAACGAATACTAATAAACACAAGTAAAGAATACAGAAACAAGCTAGTGGTGACCAGTCTCATCTAGTTAACTGGAAAAGAATAAAGCAAAAATGCAAATAACTGAGAAGACTCAATAATTAACACAATGGGTACGGCGGCTACCCAGGAGCGAATAAAATCGTCTGGCGTTACCAAAAATAAAGTACTAAATAGAGTTAAGTACTCTATGGATTAATAAAGCAAAAATTCACTTGCTAAATTAAGGGTAAACACCAGTAAACTTGTGCCTATAAACTTTAATGATAAATACCTAAATATGAACGAGTGAGTATTATCTCGTGAATAGCTTTAGAGCTAGGAGTTAATATCCTGGAATGAGGTCGCCAATTGTCACGGGGTTTTTAAAATAAATGCTTAATTATTATTTAATTGATAATAATATTCAATAATATTGAAGAGCAGGGACAATGATTGTCTTACTAAATCAAGCAACGATTACTTTACGCTGGCTTACTTCGCCGAATTTCTCAGAACGAGAATTTATAAACTTTCTCAACAGTACACAGCAGAGACTAATTACTCACAAATGCTGATTACTAGTATTGTTAGCCTCTGGAGAAAGTTACTTCACCCCTGACAATAAATAACTAATACTAATAATAATATCAGGTTCTTTGCTGATGCTTAACTCCTAGGAGGCACAACGGATTTTAAACTTAATACAAGACTGGCCTAAGTACCAGTTATGAATGCAAACGTTTATGCAAGCTAGGAGCTATATGGGAAATAAGCTTAATTATGGAGAAATGAAACAAGAGTTTACATTACATTAAGCTCAAGAAAAAGAACTGTTAAATTTATTGATTACCAAATATATTTAACGTTACATTCCAAATCAAATGAATGAGATCGCACTCACTCACTCACACAAGAGCTAAATTATTACGCCTAGAAAAGAACACAACATGCGGCGTAGCCGGTCAGCATGTAAGGAAACAGCACACTTAACTAAACTCTTAAACCTAGGAAAATACAAAAAGGAAATACTGGTCGATGAATGCGGTGTATCACCAACTAAGGTGGGAGTCTGAAGACTGTAGTCTTGTGGAGTCTGGGTGCTGCTGACCTCTCTCTCTCACACTTCTGGAGCACAGTACCTCACTCCATCACAGCAAACACTCGACTGAGTAAACTCGTGAGAAAGAAATGGGAGCGATAGGCCGCATTTTTTAACGGTCGAGTGAGCAAAACGCGCCCAAAACCAATCGCTCAGCGGAAGCGCTAATGTCTCACACAAAGACGATCACTTATGACACTGAAAAACTGATTTGACAAAGCTTCCGTCCGAATGAGCTGTTAACTGAACGATAAACTGGGATTCCACTTGAGTTCGCGGTTTCCCAAAAAAGCCAATGTCACTAGCCGACTCGTGACAGACTGAACCCATCCAGCTACCGACCAGTATCACTAACCAGTGTTGTAAATGAGATACTAGAGAAGATGATATGGAAAGTTTGGGTAAAACATCTAGAAGAACACAATATGATAACAGAAAGGCAGTTCGGTTTTAGAAAGAGAAAATCGTGTGTTATATATTAGGCTACTATGACAGAGTTGCAGAAACATTACAGTAAAGAGAAAGATTGGTGGACAGTATCTATCTAGATTTCAAGAAGGCATTTGACAGAGTACAGCACCAAAAACTTGTATGAAAACTGTACCATCAAGGAGAAATCCAAGGCAACCTGTATTGTTGGATGCAAGATTTTCTCAGAAAAAGGGAAACGAGAACAGTACTAAGGGGAAATTACTCATCATGGAGGGAAGTGATTAGCAGAGTTCCACAGGGCTCAGTGCTAGCACCATAAGTTTTTAGTGAATATAAATGGCGTTGTAACACTGGAAATGAGAGCTATCTAAATATGTTTGCTGATGATGCAAAAATATGAAGGAGAATTACTAACACAGACTCTTGTAGATAGCTACAAGAAGAATTAAACTTCATGAGTGGAGCAATAAATGACAAATGGAATTCAGTGTAGATAAGTGTCATGTAATTAAGTTTGGTAAATGTGGGAAAAGACCAGACTGGAATTATAAGTTAGGAAGTCCAACCCTACATATATTAGAAAGAGAGAAGGACCTAGGAATGATTATCAATAACAGATTACCTCTGGCTGACCACATTAGTGAGGAGATAGGGAACATGTATACACTGTTTGCAAATATGAGAACAGCATTCACATACATAAATGAAGACATGCTGAGAAAGATAACATCATTCATCAGACCAACCGTGGAGTATGCATCAGTAGTCTGGAGTCCTCATCACAAAAACACATAGATAAGATTGAAAAAGTACATAGGCCTGCTACAAGTTGGGTACCAAGCTTAAGGGATGTAAGCTATGAAGAAAGACAAGAAAAACGGAGTTTACGAACACTACAGGAGAGAAAAAAAGAGGGGCCATGATTATGCTACATAAATGAGTCTCAGGGAAGAGAAAATAGACATAAATGAGTATACAGCCTATGGGAAAGCATCAGCAAGAGGGCACTGCAAAAACGTACATAAAACGAGAGGTGACAAAGATGTAAGGAAAAAAAAAGTTTCCCAAATAGGACAATTAATCAGTGGAATGCACTACCTCATTAAACAGTGTGTGCTAAAACAATTCGTAAATTTAAGACTATGGATGATAAAAGTGATTTAATACACGGGACAATACGAGCTTGACTCATTCCTGTTAAGATACAATTAGGTAAGAACAATTAGGCAAGAACACACACACACACACACACACACACACACACACACACACACGAAGACATATAATGTAAATGGTCAAAGGAAATATCAATGCCAAAAGTACAAAACAGAGATGAAAAGGCCGAAGTTTCAGTTCATACATATATATTATCACTTATAATTTGTGTACATAATAATATTTCAGTTATCACCTCTTCCCGAGCCTTATTCGCTCTGATTCACTCATTTTCAAATTCTTTCTTTCATCAGCCCTTCACTTCCCATTTTTGGATATTCTGAGTGCCACTACTCTCTCCTTAAACATTTTCTGCACGGTGTTCATTTATCAATCCTTTCTATCTCAACTTTCAGTACTCTCCCTTTTTCCTTTCAGTCTACCGGAAACCACCAAATATTGTAATTTGATGGATTTTTTGTGGAACATATTATGTTGACGATGTAAGAAGTGTTTATTCTTTTAAATATTTATATTTCAGTTTAAGTTTACATATTTTGCTAATAGTATTAATAGTATATTTAGCACCTGCACAAAAAAAAAAAAAATGCATTAAATTATCGTGCATAGTGTGTTTATGGATATAATTATGATGACTGAATCCGGTTTCTTGAAGTAAGTCAATATTTAACAGATAAATCGTCCCTTAAGATTTGAAGGTTAACAAATACACAAACCTGGGGAAAGACAAGAACACAGAAAATTTAACGAAGCAAAGTTTAAAGGTTTCTACAAGTACTTATGCACACAGATTCACCTAAGCTAGCTTAGGTTTGGGGTTATGTCTAAGATAACATACATGTCGGAGAGACGTCTAAGGACCCGAGTGCAAGATGATATGAACTAGAGTATGATTGGTTAAGAAGCAACTGGAAAATATACATGCACTTTACTACAATCAGTAGAAATATCTTAGACCAATGAAATGCATTTATTCATTTACAGAAATTGGCAGAGTTATCAGAAGTGCTTCGATTCGTCAGTTACAGATGTTTCATATAGCTGTTGTTGTTAATCAGCCCCAGTCTGGCCGAAAGGACTCATCAGCTGCTGGCAAGCAACCGCCCCTAAACAGCCAATCAGTGCGGTGACCGATGGAGGCAAGCAACTGCCCCTGCACGTCCACTGTGTGCAGTGACCGATGCTCCTTAGTAGGTAACTGCGCCTCGCTGTGGCGAGGAGAAGGGAAAAGTGTAGAGGTTTGGTTCCTGGGTGAATGCTGCATTTGGATCTCTGCACCTAGTTAACATGGACACCATAAATGACTTTACGTCACTCCGT
>NC_137041.1:18943404-18998404 GCF_032717465.1 Coenobita brevimanus
CTGGGACTCTACCTTCCTCCCAGGCCAATCTGCACATCTTCCACATCCATTCTACTACTATCTCTCCCCCATGCTTCAGCATTTCACCACACACTCCATCAATTCCTGGGGCTTTCCCTGATTTAACTTTCTTCATTGCTTCCACAACTTCTATCCTGCTGATTTCTTCCTGTCTTCTCACCTCTCTCCTTCTCCCAGCCATTCCCCAGCCACTTATACTCTCATTACTTCCATCCTCTACGTTCAACAATTCCTGAAAGTGTTCTCTCCATCTGCTCACTTTTTCTCCCTTCTCCACTAGTAATCTACCATTTTTATCTTTCACTCCCCTGCTAACTTCACTTCCACCCTGTCTTACTCTTTTCACTTCTCTCCAGAACATTTTCTTACAGTCCCTCCACTTTACACTCAAATTCCTTCCAAATTCCTCATCCACTCTCTTCTTACGCTCTCTTACTAATCTTTTCACCTCTCTCTTCCTTTCCACATATAACTCTCTCTTCCGCCTCTCAACTTCTTCCACGCCCCTATTTCTCACCCATTCATTGTATGCTTTCTTCTTTGGTGCCACAGCCTGTTTCACCTCTTCAGTCCACCACGCTGTTCCTTGCACCCCCCTCCGCCTTCTCTTCCTTCCACACACCACATCACATTTAAACTGAGTGAAAAATTATTATTATTATTATTATTATTATTATTATCACTGCCTGCAGGTACTGAAAGATTCGGTTACCATGTTGGTCAGTTCTGTATGTTTGTCTGCACTCAACAGGTCGCAATTTTGTGCCGATCGTTCTGAAAATGTTAAGAAGGTAGATATCCATAATCCCTGGAAACCTTTTCTTTTTCACAACAGTCAAAGGCCCTGCGCTGGGTGGGGGGTTGAATCCCTAACTTTAACATGGGGCAAATTCTCAAAATTATGCATTACTGTCAATTCTCATCGGACCTTTATGAAATGCTATAGTCACACAGAGGGTGGCAATGGCTAATGTCAGACACAATCTGGCAAGTGCTCATCATATGGCAGTTTCATTTTTGTTTGTTTGTCTGCACACCACAGGTCACAGTTTTGCGCCAATTGTTCTTTTAAAAAAGTCATAAGGTAGATATCCATATATCTGTGCTGTTTACTTATCCCTTAATTCTACTATAAAAAATTCTTCGACTATCTTACTTCTACAATGGAACACATTCTATCCATTTCTCCTATCTCTAAAATCTCCCTTTTAGGAGATTTCAATGTTCACCACCACCTTTGGCTCTCTCCTTTCACTGATCCACCTGGGGAACAAGTCTACATCTTTTCTATCCATAATGACCTAGAGCAGCTTGTACATTACCCTACCCATATCCCAGACCGCCTTGGGGAGAGCTCCAACATATCTGACCTCTTCCTTACAACTAATCCTTCTGCTTATACTGTTAATCTTTTCTCTCCGTTGGGCTCCTCCAATCACAACCTTATCATCTTAACCTGTCCTATCACTCCGGTACAGCCTGTGGACCCTCCAAAGAAACGTCGTCTGTGGCACTTTGGAGCTGCGGATTGGTAGGCCCTCAAGCAGTACTTCTATGATTTTCGCTGGAATGATTATTGCTTCCATGGCCGGGAGCCATCTAAGTGTTCCTTACGCATTACGGAGGATATTCTTTCGGGCATGGAAGCATACATTCCATTCTCGTATCCTTTGTCTAACTCAAGAAAGCCTTGGTTTAATCACGCTTGTTCTAATGCTTCCGCAACAAGGAGAGGGCCTACAAAAGGTACCAGAGCCAACCCACCCCTGAATTACATCATCTTCACGTTTCTGCCCAGAATCGTGGTATGTCTGTTATTTGCTCTGCTAAAAAATTTCATCCGTACTAAATGCTCTCAACTCTCCAACTCGAATTCTTCCTGCTCCTTCTGGCACCTTGCCAAAAACCTTTCTAACAATTTTACCTCATTATCCTTCCCTCCTCTTTTCTACACTGATGGTTCTGTACCTATTTCTTCTACTGATAAAGCAGATCTCTTCTCTCAGAATTTCTCCTCCAATTCCACCTTAGACGATTCCAGTGCTGTTCCTCCATCACTTCCCCCCTCTGACTTCCTCATGGCTGACATTGAAGTTTCTTCAGGTGATGTATTTTCTGCCATCACAGGCCTCAATACTAACAAGGCATTGGGCCTGATGGAATCCCTCCTCTTCTCAAGAACTGTGCTTCTGTGCTTACATCTTCCCTAGGTAAACTCTTTCGTCTTTGTCTATCAACTTGTGCCTTTCCTTCCTGCTGGAAGTTTGCTCTCATTCAGCCAGTCCCAAACAAGGGTGACCATTCCCAACCTCACTTTCATATGTTTTGTGTGTGTGTGTGTGTGTGTGTGTGTGAGAGAGAGAGAGAGAGAGAGAGAGAGAGAGAGAGAGAGAATGCGAAAAAGTAAATACTTTAGCTCAATTATTCTTCCGTTAATGTTCAACTACCTCACCAAAAATGTTGAAAGTTTCCTGAAGATGAAATTATGATGATAGCCGTATGTACAAAATCTCGCTCACTTTAACATCCTGTGTTTCAAAAGTTTTCGAGTCAGTTCTTAATAGAAAAGTTTTATGGCATCTTTCCTATCACAACCTTCTTTCTGATCGTCAGTATGGGTTCCGTCAGGGACCCTCCACTGGCGATCTTCTCACCTACCTTTCAGACTCCTGGTCATCCTCATTTCGGGACTTTGGTGAGAGCTTTGCCATTGCACTTGACATCTCAAAGGCTTTCGACCGAGTCTGGCATAAATCTTTAATTTCCAAACTGCCCTTTTACGGTTTCTATCCTTCTATCTGTGCCTTCTCGCTAGCTTCCTTTCTGGTCGTTCTATGGCCCCTGTTGTAGACGACCATCGTTCTTCTCCTAGATCTATCAACAGTGGTGTTCCTCAAAGCTCTGTCCCATCACCGACTCTCTTCCTTTTATTCATCAATGACCTTCTAAGCTGTACATTTAACTCTATCCACTCATACGTCGATGACTCCACTCTTCGCCTTTCCATTTGGTTCCCGCAACACCCATCTCAGCAGTTACTTTAACAAACAAGGGATGAGGCTATGCCACACCTAATGTCTCACTTGGCTCGTATCTATGACTGGGGTAAAAATAATCTGGTTGTTTTTAATGCATCAAAGACTCAGTTCTTACACCTATCAACCCGACAAAATCTTCCACAGGTATACCCACTAATGTTTAATAATATTCAGCCTAATCCTGCATCATCCTTGAACATGCTTGGGGTTTCATTTACTCGGGACTTATCTTGGAAAGATCATATTACATCTCTTGTAAAATCTGCTTCCAAGAGATTAGGTGTGCTAAGCCGACTCCGTTCCCTCTTTACCCATGCACAATTGTTGACTCTATAGAGGGGTTTTATCCGCCTGTGTATGGAGTACAACTCTCATGTGTGGGTAGGCTCCCCACATACAGCTCTTCTTAATAGGGTGGAGTCAAAGGCTTTTCGTCTCATTAACTCTCCTCCTCGTACTGACTCCCTTCAACCTTTATCTCTTCGCTGCACTGTTGCATCTTTATCTCTTTTCTGTCGCTACTTCCATGGTCACTGCTCCTCTGACCTGTCTACAGGCATGCCTTCACCTCTACGACGTGCGCGTAACACCCATCTAGCAACAAACTCTCATCCCTTTTGTGTCCAACTCTCTAATGCAAGAGTTAGCCGTTACTCCCAGTCCTTCATTTATGCAACAGGTCAGCTCTGGAACTGTCTCCCTCTGTCTGTATTTCCTGCTTCTTATGATCTCCAGTCTTTCAAACGCAGTGTGTCCAGGCATCTCGAAATGATCGGATCATGAATTTGGCTCTCCCTTGTAATTTGATTTTCTCTTGAAGTGAACTGTTATTGCGGGCTTGTGGCCTTTGGTTCCTTCTTCCTCGCTTAGAAAATTAAAAAAAAATGGAGGTCTATTGTTTTTCATATAAATCGGTCAAAGGCAGTGGGCTGGGTTGGGGGTTGAAGCCCTATGTTTAACATGAGGTAAATTAAAAAAAAAAAATCTTTATCAATTCTCATCGGGTCTTTATGAAAATTTACAGGCACATAGAGGGTGGCAATGTCTAACGTCAGGCACAGTCGGATCCATCTGGCAAGCTCTCTGCCTGTGGCAGTTTCATGTGTCTCTCTGTCTGTTTGTTTGTTTGTCTGCTCTCTACAGGCTACAATTTTGTGTTAATTGTTCAGAAAAAGAATCAGAAGGTAGATATCCATAAACCCTGGAGTCCTATTGTTTTTCATCAGAATTAGTCAAAGGCCCTGGGCTGGGTCGGGGGTTCAAACCCCTCAATGACCGTGGGTCCAGAAACTGTCTGGTTCCAGTTGTTGGCCCAGGCACCATTTTTTCAAATTTTGATTTTTTTTCTTACGAAATTGAAGAGAAACGTCTGGTGCACCTGCCAATGCAATTTTTAGCTTCCTAAACCCATCGTGTGCTTCACAATGAAGCGCGAAAAAATTCGCCAAATGACTACCAACACGCCGGTGAAAACTAGCAGACAATCAGATCCATCCAGCGAGCACTTTGCCTATGGCAGTTTTATTATTAATATAAATCACCATACCACTGGCGAATTATATTGTTGGCAGTATTGTTATTATTATTATTATTATTATTATTGTTGTTGTTGTTGTTGTTATTATTATTATTATTATTATTTTATTATTATTTTTATTGTTTTTTATTATTATTATTTTTGTTATTATTATTATTATTATTATTATTAAAAACTAAATTACTCGTATTCGCTCAATTTCAAAGCTACGACCATCACTCCTGTCCATCTGAGTCCCCCAGCTGGCGGCTTCGTATCACCCAGTATCATCTAGTTCCCAGTACTGGTTTTCCAGTTGCATCCAAAAACCTAAAAAATCTCCTCCCATCCTCAATGCTCTCTTGTTTCTGTGCTATTTTCATATCTGATCTGTGCACTTTTGCTATTCCTACTTTTTAACAGTCATTATAGGAGAAATTATTTGTTTTCTAGTTTATGAACATTTTTGTGGAAGCATAATCGTGCACAAAGCAAGTTGTTAAATTTGGATTGTTACTTGCATAGCATACTGAAAAACTAAAATTAGGGTGCCTTCCGATGAAAAGAAGTGTTTTGGTACGTTCTTTAACTGCAGGCGATCTATAGCTAATCTATAATGCACAAAATGGCGTACTCACGGGTAATCGCGATGCGGTTTTCAGGCCGTAACTCATGAACCGTAGTTTGAATGCTTTTGTAAACGTGAAAAAAACAAAAACTACATTTGCGAGCAGCGTTTTGGTGTAAAGTACGCTCCCATACGCCTTTTTGTTTTGACGTTATGACTGATGAAGAAAGATGGAAAGAAAGAAAGAAGAACAAAATCGATGTTTTTGCGGTTCTGTTTTCCGACTCTTACGAAGGTTGGCAATACTTTGCGACTTGTTTTTCAATTGAATAACGAAGGTCTTTTAGTTCATAAGGTTAGAACTGGGTTTTGCTACCATTTTCGCGCGCATGTTTCTCTTCCCTATGTACGGAATGCCATTTTGAGCCGGCACCATTCCTACTCAGGGAGTGGCTACTGCACTCCGTGATACAGTCATACCCAAAGGTTGTTGTTACTCCCCTTGTTTGCGTGTGAGGTCGAGAGCTTTTTGAAAGACCTATGTATATTCAAGTGGCTATCAGTCCAATTGGGCCAGTAGTTTCTGAGATCGCCCAGGGGTCAATGGAAATTAGTTTGGCCTCTGCCATTTTTGCTCTGCACGGATTTTGTTGTTTTCGCCTTCTATGGGGCAGAAGGGGGCCCTACTACTCGTCACTTCGAAGTGCTTACTATATGAAGGGCGTTGAGATCACCAGGTCCGGCAATAGCAACAATGTTAGGACGTTGGTGAATATTTTAGCCATTACTGTACAGTCGAACTGAGGAAGAAATTGGATGACCTTCTTATGTGGTGAGTTACTGGAATTGCTAATGGCAGTTTCCGTTATCTAGTTATTATTGCTGTTGTTGTTATTGTTATTATTGATGGTAGTTGCAGCAGCAGCAGCAGTAGTAGTAGTAGTAGTAGTAGTTGTAGTAGTAGTAGTAGTAGTAGTAGGAGGAGGAGGAGGAGGAAGAGAAGGAGTATCTAAAAAAAGTGAAAAAAAAAAAGATACATAACTGTAAATCATCATCCAACACTCGTATAAAAAATCAAATTAGCCCACCTTTCTCGCCAGAATCCATCAGAAACACCTTTAAATCCCGTCATCCCAAAGCTGCTTCTCATCAGACATGCGTGATATTTTTCCTTGTGTATGATTGAAATCGGTGTTTGTGGAGCCAACGGGGATACTATCAGTGATTGCTTGGGCTGGCTTATAATTCCCAATAGCGTCAAGCTTTATCCCTCCATGTGACAAGTTTGTTTTAGGCGATTTCTGTTTTGATAATTTGTTTGGCTGTTTTTTTTTTATTGCCCTTTATTCCTCAATTCGATTTCCATACTGTTAATTTGCTTAGACGACTTAATTTTGATATTTTTTTTTGTTTTGGCTGTATATTTCCCTCTCTTTTTTTTTTTCTTCTTTGCCCGATTTTTATGATGATGATATTTGATGCATCTTTTATCCTTTCCTTCTTTCTCAGTCACCTGACTGTCATAACTGATAACACATCCCTGCATCAGGTTTGCTGACTAACAAATAACACTTGTTTCAAAAAATTTAGAAGTCACTGATTCCGAAAAATGGTTCAGGTTTTACCCAGCACGTAAATTTTGGCCATAAAATATTGTCATATTTAAATAGGAAAACATGATTTTGCTGCATGACTCTCGCATTTGCTCAATATTATTTGTATTTCTGTTAACTATTTATATTACTTTTATGATATTTTTTAACTACCATATATTTTTTTATATGCTGTAAATATTTGTTATATTCAGTAATTCTTATGAATTTTGTTAACTATTTTGAACTGTTGTACCTAAATAATAAATTATAATTTAATCTCATGACCCCAGGCCTTCTCCGTCCTGCTGATAGTTTCTATACACGATTTATTAGACATTTATATTGTTTTTATTACCCTTTACTTCTTCCCCCTTTTTTTTCCGCCAGTCATTCTTCTTGCTGATAATTTGTTTCAGCTCATTATTCACAACCCCTTCTCATCCCCTCCATCTCCGTAGTGACAGTTCAGACATTTGGTTCATGTTGATGATGATGATGATTATTATTATTATTTATCTTTTTTTTTTATTGAAGATGATTCCCCTGAGAAATAAAGAAATTCTACTTTGCTACGGATGATGCATTCTTAAGTCAATGACTTGGTAAGCAACAAGAGCCTTCTGTCTCCATGGAGACCAGAGCTGAATGTTCCCCTTGCGATCCATCTTGCTTAATGCACCGTGAAAAATGTAATCAGTAGTTCCTAACCCACGGGGTAATTTACTTCCTCTAGGTAAAACAGCAGGTTAGAGTTAACAGTAATTTGCAGTAAAGTGATGAATAAATAGTAGTACAGTACAGTTTACTGATGAATAAATAATAGTACTGTAAATTATAGTGATGATTTAATAACGGAAATGTACAGCATAGTGCCTATGTAACAGTGTTGCACAGTATAGTGATGAATAAATGTACAGTAGAGTGGTGAATAAATAACAGTAATCTACTGTATAGTTTAACGATGAATAGATACCGGTAAGTAATGAATAAACAATAGTACAGTGCAATACAGTGATCAGTAAAGAATGTTTTTATATATAGGCTTATTTTCTATACTCGCTTTTCTGGTAGTGAATATTATCTTCATTATGTAAGCTGCACTTTTGGAAATGTGTGTCTGACTATGAAACAATGTGAAGTTTTAAGTGAATTATTGTGAATGTACAACTATATCAGCGACAGTACAAGACAATATTAGATTCCCCCCCCCCCTAAACATTGATGCATATTGATACAATGTACAGTATAGTTGTTGGCAGTTCCTTTTTAACACAAACTCCTTCTCCACGCCAGTGACGCTACCCACTAAAAGAAATCTGACTGCCCTTACATGCAGATCCCTTGTCAATCCTGGTCTTAACTATTTAAACACTCGGCAATATGCCTCAAACAAGGATCCACATCATTCCCATCACCACCAACCCAACTAAGAGAACATCTTGTGGTGGCTACTGGTGCGGACCCGACGTATTTACACTGCTGTGTAATGCACTCCCAAACACGAACTGCTTCTCTTCTTATGCTACATGTACTGCACATGACAGTGCTGTATATAGACGGATGGATATATAGACAGATAAATGAATAAAATTGACAGACAGATAGACAGACTAAGAGACAGATAGATAAAGAGAGAGACAGATCGACAGATCATTATATAATGAATGGACAGATATAGATGGAGAAACAGATAAATAGAGAGATAATTAAGTGCATAGATAAACAGACTGATAAATAGACAGATTAGAGACAGACAGACCGTCAGACTGACAGACTGGTCATTATGCAGGCAGAGCTCCAATGATTTATCAAAGGACTCATGAATCCTTTGATCTCTCTCTCTCTCTCTCTCTCTCTCTCTCTCTCTCTCTCTCTCTCTCTCTCTTTCAACACACACATCCCAACACCATTTTGAGAAACGGTTTTTCTTTAATTAATTTTTCGTGTCGCTTTATCGGGCTAAATATCCCAGCCACCTCTATTGTTCCATCAACCCTAATTATTTACCTAAGCATTACCACTGAATGTCCGGCTGTGTTTTAGCCTCTGACAGACGCGAAAACGAATTTTTAGCATTTTCTATTCTTTTATATATTTATTGTTTTTCTTCTACCAATTGATTTTATTCGCCATGGAAGAGCCTCTGGTGGTAAACTATACGGGTTTATGAATTTTAAATGGGTTTATCCCCTCCATTTTCTAAAGTATGTTGTAGTCAAAATAAAATCCGCTGGGAATTACAGAATTAAAACGAGATTAATGTGTGCTTTAAATGAATGAGAGAAATATACGAAGATAATTCGTCAACAGTTGAATGAGTGTATCCTTTATGTGGACGTTTTAATTGATAGGGTACTAAATCTAACTTTAAAAAACAATAGTCCTTACCATATCCCTGGTGTGTGTGAGTAAAGTAGCAATATCCACATCATATGATGTGTGTTAGAAAGGGGAGGAGGAAAGAGGGTATTAAGAAAGGCAGCTGGACCTTAAAACCTCAAAAAATTTAGGATTAACTTTTACTCTGGCCTATTTTGTATAGGAAAGCTGCAGGAGTCATGGTTGCAGGAAATGGGATTCACAAGCTAAGATACATTTTTAGATGCAGTACGGTGGGTAAAGACTTGAAAATTGAAAGGCTTTGTCTCTGCCAAAGGCCCATTGTGTGTGCAAAGATGATCTTGCAACAGTGGCTTGGTCAGTGTAGTATGGCGCCCACAAGGTATCATATATGGCAGCTAACCAGGCAGATCCAGCAATAGGCTACAGAAGCCGAACAGAACAGGATATATTTATCATTATATACGTAGGTCTTTCAAAAAGCTCTCGACCTCACACGCAAACAAGGGGAGTAACAACAACCTTTGGGTATGACTGTATCACGGAGTGCAGTAGCCACTCCCTGAGTAGGAATGGTGCCGGCTCAAAATGGCATTCCTTACATAGGGAAGAGAAACATGCGCGCGAAAATGGTAGCAAAACCCAGTTCTAAGCTTATGAACTAAAAGACCTTCGTTATTCAATTGAAAAACAAGTCGCAAAGTATTGCCAACCTTCGTAAGAGTCGGAAAACAGAACCACAATAACATCGATTTTGTTTTTTCTTTCTTTCCATCTTTCTTCATCAGTCATAACGTCAAAACAAAAAGGCGTATGGGAGCGTACTTTACACCAAAACGCTGCTCGCAAATGTAGATTTTTTTTTTTTAATGTTTACAAAAGCATTCAGACTACGGTTCATGAGTTACGGCCTGAAAACCGCATCGCTATTACCCGTGAGTACGCCATTTTGTGCATTATAGATTAGCTATAGATCGCCTGCAGTTAAAGAACGTACCAAAACACTTCTTTTCATCGGAAGGCACCCTAATTTTAGTTTTTCAGTATGCTATGCAAGTAACAATCCAAATTTAACAACTAGAAAACAAATAATTTCTCCGAAAATGACTGTTAAAAAGTAGGAATGACAAAAGTCCACAGATCAGATATGAAAAAAGCACAGAAACAAGAGAGCATTCAGGATGGGAGGAGATTTGGAGATCTATACCCATTACTACATTCCCCCACCTACAAGTTTGAGGCTAAAGTGTGGAATGTGGTAATGGGTATAGGTCTATAAATCTCCTCCCATCCTGAATGCTTTCTTGTTTCTGTGCTTTTTTCATCTCTTGTATGTGCACTTTTGCCATTCCTACTTCTAAACAAAAATTTTAGAAGAAAATTTTTGTTTTCTAGTACTATAAACCCTCACATAACTATGCACGAAAGTTCAAATCTTTATCTCTGTTTGCAGGTGAGACCCATTGGAATTCGATAGATTAGACCAAAGCCTAAAAATGGACACGAAAGAAGCCCATGCTGTGATCAAGTATCTGAAAACAAAGAGAGGGAGAGTATGACCCCAGGGAAGTCCATGAAGACATGGTCAACACATTTGTTGAAGAATCTCCTTGCTATTCCATCATGAATAAGTCGGTCGCTGATTTCATGCGGGCCAGGGGTAGCACCGAAGATGACCCATGGTCGGGATGCCCAAAAACATCGACCAAGGATGATCAAGTGGAGGCCATTCACCAAACGGTCTTGAATGACAGACGTTTGTCTGTACAACAGATATATAACACCATGGACATCAATTGTGCCTCAGTGGACAATGTTGTTACTGACATCTTTGGTATGAGGAAGCTGTCTGCAAGATGGTCACCCAGAATGTTGATACCCGACAAGAAACTGACCAGATTGAAATCTTCAAAGACACTTTTGGCTCGTTTTCACGCTGATCCAACCATTACTTTCAGAGATTTGTGACCCTAGATGAGACAGGGGTTCACCATTTTGAACCTGAGTGAAAGAGGCAAGGGATGCAAGAATCAAGGAATTCCCATGGTTCTCCATCTTCCCCCAAATTCAAGCAAGTGGCATCTGTTGGCATGTTGATGGTCTCAGCGTTCTAGGACGCTGAGGGAGTACTCGTGATTGACGACATGCAAAAGGGTCAGACTATTAAAGTGTCCCATGATGCATCAGAAGTGTGACGGTTGAGAGAAATAAAGAGAAATTGAGAGAGAAAGCTGCAGTTGGGCATGCTGTTGCTCCAGGAAAATGCCTGTCTATATGGCACAGGTGGCCATAACTGAAGCAGCCAACTATGGCTTTGAAGTATTGCCTCATACTTCTTACTTACCCAACCTAGTAATGCTTCTGTTTCCCCAGCTGAAATCCCACCTGCGTGGTTGCCGGTTTAGGAATAGTGATTAAGTGATCCATGCTGTTCAGGCAGAATTGGAGACTCAAGATGCGACCTTCACACACGACGAGATAGCAATGCTTGAATGCCGGTGGACCAAGTGCATTGGCTTTAGAGAAGACAGTGTTGAGAAATAATACAAGAACAATTCTTCTCTTGTGACATTTTCTGGGTGAGGCTGAGACCTTTGTGAAGGACCCACATAGCATAAGTATTATTCTCATTCAGCAAGTCTGGTAGTATTTTGGGAATGTTCAGATTTTCTTAAAATTTTAAGTGCTTTTCTATTATCTTTTATCATGACTATACTTCTGTTTGTTTATGGAATAGAATGTAGCACAAGCAACCGTGGGAAGTATTTTTTTTTATACGAGGAAGAAGGAACCAAAGGCTAAGAGCCCACAAAACATTTCCCTCCAAGAAAAACAAAAACAATACTAAAGAGAGCCATTTTCAAGATCCGTTCATTTCGAGATGCCTGGACACACTGTGTTTGAAAGACTGGAGATCATAGGAAGTAGGAAATACAGAGGGAGACAGCTCCAGAGTTGACCCATTGCATAAATGAAAGACTGGGAGTGACAGTTAACTCTTGCATTAGAGAGTTGGACAGAACAGGGATGAGAGTTTATTGCTAGAGGGGTGCCACGTACCCGTCATAGAGGTGGAGGGATGCAAGCAGACAGTTCAGACGAGCAATGACTATGGAAGTAGCGACAGGAAAGAGATAATGATGCAACAGTGCAGCAAAGAGACAGAGGTTGAAGGGAGTCAGTAAGAGGAGGAAAGTTAATGAGACGAAAAGCCTATGACTCCACCCTATTGAGAAGAGCTGTATGTGGGGAGCCTCCCCACACATGAGAATTGTACTCCACACAGAGGTGGATAAAATCCCTCTATAGAGGCAACAATTGTGTATGGGTAAAGAAGGAACAAAGTCGGCTTAGCACACCTAATCTCTTGGAAGAAGATTTTACAAGAGATGTAATATGATCTTTCCAAGATAAATCCCGAGTAAATGAAACCCCAAGTATGTTCAAGGATGATGCAGGATTAGGCTGAATATTATTAAACATTAGTGGGTATACCTGTGGAAGATTTTGTCGGGTTGATAGGTGTAAGAAATGAGTCTTTGATGCATTAAAAACAACCAGATTATTTTTACCCCAGTCAGAGATATGAGCCAAGTCAGACATTAGGTGTGCCATAGCCTCATCCCTTGTTTATTGAAGTAACTGCTGAGATGGGCATTGTGGGAACCAAATGGAAAGATGAAGAGTGGAGTCATAAGCCTATGGGTGGATAGGGTTAGATGTACAGCTTAGAAGGTCATTGATGAATAAAAGGAAGAGAGTTGGTGATAGGACAGAGCCCTGAGGAACACCACTGTTGATAGATCTAGGAGAAGAACGATGGCTGTCTACAACAGTGTCTATAGAACGACCAGAAAGGAAGCTAGCGATAAGGCACAGAAAGAAGGATAGAAACCGTAAGAGGGCAGTTTGGAAATTAAAGATTTATGCCAGACTCGATCGAAAGCCTTTGAGATGTCAAGTGCAATGGCAAAGCTTTCGCCAAAGTCCCGAAAGGAGGATGACCAAGAGTCTGAAAGTAGGTGAGAAGATTGCCAGTTGAGCGTCTCTGATGGAACCCATACTGACGATCAGAAAGAAGGTTATGATACGAAAGATCTATCTATCTATCTATCTATTGCCAGACGCCTCAATCCCGTTTGGGGTGGCCACAAACAAATCGCCTCCAAGTCGCCCTGTCCCCCGCCATTTCATTGCCCTGCTCCCAACTCACACCCCCCTCTCTCATATACCTCTCCACCCCATCCCTCCATCTCATGCTTTGAAATTTTTCTGTTAAGAATAGACTCAAAAACTTTTGAGACACAGGATGTTAAAGCAATTGGACGATAGTTAGAGGGTTGGGAATGGTCACCCTTCTTTGTGACTGGCTGAATGAGAGCAAACTTCCAGCAAGAAGGAAAGGTACAAGTTGAAAGACAAAGGCAAAAGAGTTTAATTAGGCAGGGTGACAGCACAGAAGCACAGTTTTTGAGGACAACAGAGGGACTTCATCAGGCCCATATGCCTTTCTAGTATTGAGGCCAATGATGGCAGAAACTACATCAGCTGAAGAAATTTTAATGTCAACCATGTGGAAGTCAGAGGACGGAAATAATGGAGGGAACAGCACGGGAATTGTCTAAGGTGGAATTGGAGGAGAAAGTCTGAACAAAGAGATCCGCTTTATCAGTAGAAGAAATAGCTACAGAACCATCAGAGCAGAAAAGAGGAGGGAAGGATGATGAGGTAAAGTTGTTAGAAAGGTTTTTGGCAAGGTACCAGAAGGAGTGGAAGAATTTGAGTTAGAGAGTTGAGAGCACTGAGTATGGATGAAATTATTTTTAGCATAGCGAAGAACAGACTTAGCACGATTGCAGGCAGAAACAAATAAAAAATGTGATTCAAGGGTGGGTTGGCTCTGGTACCTTTTATAGGCCCTTTCCTTGTTGTGGACAGCATTAGAACAAGCACGATTAAACCAAGAGTTTCTTGCATTAGACAGAGGATATGAGAAAGGAATGTATGCTTCCATACCCGAGAGAATAACCTCCGTAATGCGCAAGGCATAATTAGATGGCTCCTGGCCATGGAAGCACTAATCATTCCAGGGAAAATCAAAGAAGTACTGGCTGAGGGCTTCCCAATCTACAGCTCCAAAGGTCCACAGGCCGTACTGGAGCAATAGGACAGATTAAGGTAATAAGATTGTGATCGGAGGAGCAAGAGAAAAGATTAACTGTGTAAGGAGATGGATTAGCTGTAAGGAAGAGGTCAAGTATGTTGGAGCTCTCTCCAAGGCGGTCAGGGATACAGGTAGGGTGCTGTACAAGCTGCTCTAGGTCATTAAGGATAGAAAAGATGTAGGCTTGTTCACCAGGTGGATCAGTGAAAGGAGAGGAGAGCCAAAGGTGATGGTGAACATCGAAATCTTTTAGAATATATTTCAGAGAAAGGAGAAATGGATAGAATGTGTTCCATCGTAGAAGTAAGATAATCAAAAAATTTTTGATAGTCAGTAGCATTTGGGGATAAGTAAACAGCGCAGATATAATTAGAGAATGACAGGAAAGCTGAAGCCAGAGTGTAGAGAATTCAGAAGAATCAAGTTCATGAACACGAGAGCAAGATAAGTCGTTGCGTACATATACACATCAGCCACCTTTGGCTTTGAAATGAGTATAGAGAAAGTAGGAGGATACAGAAAAGAGTTTGCTGACAGTTGCCTCAGACAGCTGAGTCTAGGTTCGCCATTCTTCTTGTTTAATTTTGAAAAGCAAGTGTACTGTGTACTATGCATGTAGTTTGGTGTTGACAGTTAGAGAAACTTGTATTAGAGAGCATGCTGGCCTACTCTCTGTGTTACTGAAACATTGAAATGGTTCAGCAAAGGGGGATGGTCGGGAACTAGTCCCCAGGGCTGATGAAAAGGGAGCTCCAGCTCTCCCTGTCATCAGCTTTCCACCCACCTTGGGAGTACTGCCCTGCTCGACTGGCACTACAGTCTACTCCTCAAGAGTACTCCCGAGGAGGATAGGAATGCGGTGATCGGGAGAACTGGAGCTCACATTTACACTAGCTCTCAGAACATACTGACCACCCCTTGACCTTTCTCATTGTGACAAGACCATGGAGAGTAAGCCTGCATACTCTCCCAAACACGTTTCTCTGTCTTATGCATTACTTTACTTGTGCTTTATATACCATGCAATTCACTCTACTACGTCACATGGATTGGTGCAAGCAAGGGCATGCATTTAGAATATTGTCCTAGCTTCGCAGTGGCAGACCTAAAGGAAGGCATGGCGTGAAATTTGCCAGTGTAATTTTGGGACTCGAATCTGTGCCAGAGAGTAGAGCGTGTTCCCCAGGCTGCTGGTTCTGCCCAACAGAATGGGGACAGAACCTGGGAGTAGTGCACAAGGAGGTTGCCCTATCATCGGGTGTATAATGGCAGGACAGTTACAGTAATGATGTGCACATGGATGGTGTCTCTGTAGCTGTCCTGGCAGGGTTCCCCGAGGCCACTGCACAGACACTGGCAGTGGCTGGTGGTCTATGGGTCCCTGAACCCCTGCCTGAATTTGGGACTGTGCAGGTGGGTGTGGCCTGTGGTCCGTCTCCTCCTTTATTTACCCAACATGGCAGTAACAAAAATCAAACTCAAAAGCAAAACTGAGGAAACCAAAGTACCTAAGTGGGTTCAGAGTGGCATCGTGGAATGTGGGTAGTCTGAAGGGTAGATGAAGGGATGTGGTGGAGACTCAGAGCAGGAGGCGGGTGGATGTCTGCTGCCTACAGGAAGTCCGGTTCAGGGGAGGGTCTGGTAGGATGATTGTTGGGAAGGACTATAGACATAAGCTATTTTGGGAGGGAAGTGTAGACGGATATGGTGGTGTAGGTGTGCTGGTCTAGGAGAAATGGATTGAGTGTGTCATGAATGTAAAGATAGTAAACGAAAGGATTATTTTAGTTAAAATAATGTTTGTCAAATTTAAGGGTTCAATTATGTTGGAGTATGCCACACAAGTTGGCTTGGATTATTGGATAATGAAGAAAAAGATATATCCTGGGATGACTTGATACATGTGGTTGGTGGTACATTGGATGATGAGACTGTAGTTTTGGGTGGGGATATAAATGGTCATGTTGGTGAAAGAGCTCGAAGATTTAACAAGGACAAGGGCTCCTCCAAGACATAAGGTAATATGATGGTGAATAGAGGATGTAGAAGCTGCATTTAAGAAAGAAAAATTACTTTTCTGGGAATAGAAAGGGGATGGTAACAGAAAGGAATACTTGGTTGCAAAGAATATTGCCAAAAAGGAGGTATACAGGGCAAAATCTGAGTGTCAGAGACTTTTGCTGGATAACCTATGTAGTGCCAAATGGAAGACTATGGTATTTAAAGGGGCAAACCAAATCAAGGGGGAAATCAGAGTTATCACAGGTTATCAGTGTGTGAAGAATGATAAAGGAAAGTAGTGGTGGACAATGAGGATATTAGACACCTGGAGAGAGCATAATAACTGGCTACTGAATGAAGAGTTTTATTTCAACAGGGAAGGTTTGGAGTCAGTGGCTTCGTTGTTTGGCCCTTGGCTTCTGAATGATGTTGCTGCTGTGAGCAGGGTTTTAGGCAGGATGCAGCTGGGGACGGCGTGCAGTAGTGGGTGTATCTGGGTTGACTGCTGAAATGCTGAAGTCCTCATGAGATATACAGTAGGAGCCGGTTTCGTTACTGATTTGATAAACTCGATTCTATAATGATGGTGCTGTCCCAGATGACTGGCGAGGAATGAGGCTGTTAATGTGCATAAGGGGAAGGATGATGCCCAAGAAAGAGGAAACTATTGAGGCATTAAACTTCTGGAGCATATAATGACGGTAATGTAATAAGTCCTAGTAGGTATGATAAGTGAAAGATTGAATATTCATGAGATCCAGTTTGAGTGTAAGCTAGGCATAGGGACCATTGATGGCATATTCATTGCCTGAGAGCTTCAGGAAAAAAATCTATCTATCTATCTATCAATCAATCAATCTATCTATCTATCTATTGCCAGACACCTTAATCTCATAAGGGGTGGCCACAAACAAACCGCCTCCATGTCGCCCTGTCCACCGCCATTTCACTGCCCTGCTCCTAGCTCACATCCCTCTTTCTCATTTACCTCTCCACTCCACCCCTCCATCTCATCCTTGGCCTCCCCCCTCCCTCTCTCCCCTTCCACCTCACTCACATAGATCTGTTAATTTGGAGAAGGCATTTGGCTGTCCCTAGGGAGGGGTGAAGAGTGCAATGGGAAAGCTTGGGATGGAGAATAGGCTAGTTAGAGTGGTTATGGTTATGCGTGTGCGTGCTTTCACCCAGGTGAGAGTGAATGGAGATTTGCATGATGAGCTTTCAGTATATGTTGGTATGAATCAGGGGTCAGTTTTGAATTCCTTTTTGATCGCCATAGTGCATGAAGCTCTTTCATGTGACATCAAAAATGGGCCCCTATTGGAGATGTTGTATGCTCATGGCTTGGTGTGGATTGTGAAGAATGAAGGGGAGTTGGAATAAAGATTTAGGAAGTGGAGAGACGGAAGGAGGGACAATAGTTTGAGAGTAAATGCGGATAAAACAAAAGTGATGATAACTAGGGCTGGTGGTGGTACTGTCAAAGCAGTGGGAGTGTGGCCATATGCAGTTTGCCACAAAGATGTGGGTAATAATGCCATCTTGTGTAGTGGTTATGATAAGTCGGTGCATAAGAGATGTCGTGGTACTGGAGGTATGCTGTGATATGATACTGAATGCATGTGTGCGGTGTGTCGGGGAGAGAATGTAGAGACTGACAGGCGTGAAAGGACTGATCTTGCTAGAGTCTCTTTGAGTGTGTGGAGGAGCTTTGTTATTTGATGAACATGGTTCGTCCTGGAGTTGGGACTGGATTTAGCTCTGTGATTAAGGTAATTAGCAGTTAAAGGAACTTCATGGGGTTGTTGCCTCTCCCAACAATGAGTGAGCACTCCTTCTGAGCTAAGGGGTCCTTGTATGTGGCATATGATAGGAGTGAAATGCTGTATGGCAGCGGGACCTGGGCAGGAAAGGAAGAGGGTATTCGTGGACTCAAAAGTACAGTAATGACAATGATTGGTTGGATGTGTAGTGTGTCCTTGAAAGCGAGGCCTGGGAAGGGAGGAGGATATTGTGACTGAAGAGTTGACAGGAAGGATGAAACTTCAGTGTGTTTGTGGTGTTGTGATGAGGAGGGGTAGATTGAGATGGTTTAGGCATATTGGCATGTTATTTCTATTTCTATACCTTGCGACTTTGACCACTTCTCACTGGCTACCTTCTCTGCTGTACTGTATTATACATGGTGGAACTCTTAATAAAACACACTTGGTGCGATCATATAGAACCTGATTCCGTCTACCTTCACTTTATAAACGTTTATTTCTTCTTTACAGTTTATCGTATTCACAAGCCAATAGTTTGTTTTCCAGTTTTTTCCACTTACATTCTTTCTCTCTGAGTACACTTTTCATCCATCTGTTTCTGTATTCCTATCAGGTTAACCTTGTATATATATCATCAGACAATCTTCCACACTGTACTTTCACATGAGACATAACCACTTCCAAGCATCCTTCTTTCTACAAGCACATAAATAACTAGGGTTGCATGAGCATTCAGTACTGATTCTGGATACCTTGTGCATGAATGAATCTTTTTGAGCTTAAGATATTAATCATACTCAAACTAATTTTCTCTCCTGACACATGTCCCTCAATAGACGTTCATTATTATTTTTCCCCTATCACATCATATCGATCTATTACATTATTCACATGACCCATACCAGCTCTTCTATTCAGATCACCCTTCACAAACATTCTATATAGTACTTACTTGGCATGCTGTCTGTCAGTGTTCAGTTCATATGAAAACATGTCTTTCTAATTTAAACCTCTGACATCATGTGGTGCATAATGCAGTATCTAAAGAAAAAACCTCATCTATGATTTTAAACTGGCATACTTAAACCATGTGTTGATTAAGACAGAATCACTTATTCCTCTCCACCATTCACTAACTAACCATTTTCCTCTTTACCCGACCTTATACACATCACATCTTTCCATTCACCCACATGTCTGCCACTCATCTTCATTTCCCACATCGTCACATCATACCTCCCTTCTTCATCACCTCCATTCTTTTACCCTCTTCTGGCACACCTTTAAAAGTCCACACTTACATACGACCTTGTTTAGCACTACATGGGCCTTTGGTTGGTACGGAACTCAGAATCAAGGCTGTAATATGTCTTTTTTCGGTACTGGTTGAAGGGGTAAAGTGTTTCCTAGTCCACTCCACCTCTCACACTAAGTCGCCTTCATGACAAGAAAGGAGTATATGGACAACATATTTTCCTCTAACCCCAGGTATAACGAAACTTACATATTGCAGAAGTTGTATAATTTAAGTGTGTGTGTGTGTGTGTGTGTGTGTGTGTGTGTGTGTGTGTGTGTGTGTGTGTGTGTGTGTGTGTGTGTTTGCTTTTGCTTGCCTGCGTGCGAAATGTCGTCCAGCTTTCTTCTGTTCCCAACTCACCATTTCCCAATACGAAGCGGCAGCTCTGCTATTCGAAAATATCCCTTTCCAATAATATGTGGAGAACAGAGAAACTGTTAGTCAAAACCAGATTTTTAAAACTGTACGAGAAGAGAAGAGGAACTGATTCCATGAACTAAGGTTGCAAGGTCTCCCTTGCTGTAACAGGAGAGAGAGAGAGAAACGCCTATAGCACATGGCTGGTAATTCGACCCGTTAAATATGAGGCTAACAACTGATTCATTATTTATATTTGTTCCCGTCGCCTTGCTGCGCAGATATATGGAAATTGAGAGTCCATACCCATTCCTATTACCCCATAGTTGACTGTGGTACAAACATATGACAAGTACAAAATAAAATTAAGTGACAATTGTGTCGCGTCCACCAACACCTCCAACACGACTGTGTTCACAGTAGAAGGTACTGGAGCGATGTGTATTGAAACTATCCACATCCCTATGGGATTTTTTTGTCAGTATTCTTACTTTTTCTACTCAAAACGTAAGTGATCTCTCAGGCTCTTTGGCCTAGAGTCTTCAGACTTTGTCACGATAATCACCCAACTGTTGGTTCCATGTGACTATATATGATGGCAATCCATCAACCGGATCACACGATATTATTCAGAATTAAAAAAAAAAAACGGATACCGGGACACTACCTCAGAAACCACCTAAGCTAGCAAATTGAAATTTTTACTGCAATATAACCTTAAGGTGGGTGCATTGCGGAAAGGACTATTATTCCAATTGGGCGATTAATCAATGAGATTGCCAGGGGTAAAATTATTACTGGTATCATCATCATCATCATCATCATCATCCGGACCTCCTTTCTCACCGTAGGGCGGGGTGAGGAGTAGCAATGTCCAGACAGCCCAAATTTGCCCAGTCCAATGGGCCACGCTTCCATTCACTCATCATTCAAGCCCGCGGAATCCTGGCTTTATCGGATACGCCAAAAAAATTCACCACGTTCTGTAGCATCACATAAACGTATCCGATTGAGTCAATTCGGATGCTTTCACGTTAGAATGGGGTGCCAAATCCCTGATCATGCGCTTCTCCTCACAACATTCAACCAACTTGCTCGATCTCTTGTCAGTTCCTTAGCCCCACCGACTTCCAAACCTTTCTTCCTGACACACTTATTCACCATATTTTTCCACCTCCTTGGCCTACCTCGCCTCCTCCCTCCTTCAAATTCGCTCAGATATACCTTTTTCACCTCTCTATTGTTATCCATGCTCTCCACATGACCATACCATCTCAGTACACTCTCTTCCATTCTGGTGTCCATCGACTTCCTCACTCCACATCTTTCATGAATCACATTATTTCGTATCCTATCCACTCTCTGTACTCCACATACATTCCTCAGCAGTCCCATCTCCACTGCTCTTACTCGAGTTATCTTTGTCATGCCACACCATAGTCTCACATCTATATGCTAAACTTGGCATTAACACTCCTTCATGTAAGCCTCTTGCAGCTGCAACACTCAAGCCTCTGATTCTTATCAAGGCCTTTATTGCAACGGTTACTTTTCTTCCTTGTGTCACTCTACTTTCAACTTCATTTGCACATGTTCCTCTCTTTTCTATCACTGTACCCAGGTATTTGAACTTTCTCACCAATTCCAGTCTCTCTCCATTCACTGTAACATAACACTGGGAGTCACCTTCTCTCTCAGTAACCATCACATTACTCTTTGCTACATTTACTCTCAAGGCACGATGTTCACAAACCTCAGCAAAACTCTGCACTAGCCTACGAAGTTCTTGTCAGGTACTTGCAAGCAGTACTGCATCATCAGCATAGAACAAATTTGAGACATTCCATCCATCACCATTCATTACCAACGCCATCCCTCTCTCCATTACTCATGTTTTTACTTCTCTCATCACCCCATCCATATATATATATTGAACAACCATGGGGACAACACACAACCTTGTCGCACGCCCACACTGATAGTGAACCATTCACTTAGATGCCCATTAACCCCTACACATGCTTCACTACCATCATAAAAATTTTTGACGGCACCTAGCAGCTTACCATGTACACCGTACATGCGCAAAACTTCCACAGTCCTTCTCTGTCCACTTTGTCGTATGTTTTTCCCAGATCCAGGAATACCATAAACATCTTATCGTCCTACACACAAGCCTTCTCTGCTATCTGTCTCACTGCAAATATTTGATCCATACATCCTCTGCCACTCCTAAAGCCACCCTGTTCATCACTCACTAGGACTTCTGATATCTCTCTTACTTTCTCTATCATAATTCTTCCATATACATTCCCTATCGCACACAGTGAACTTATGCCACGATAATTCTTGCACTCACTTCACTCACATTTATTTTTGTATAGGGGTAAAATCACAGCCGTTTTCCACTGTGCAGGCACAGTTTCACTCAATTCATCCATGCATTCTTACATATCTCCAACAAGTACTTCATTCCACTCTCTCCACTACACTTAACCCGTCACGTCCCGAGGTTTTCCGCACCTCCGACATCCCCCAATCCCGAGGTATTTTCGAAAAAAAATTTTTTTGGCTAAAACCTTCGCTTTTGGTGAGAAACATCGAAAATTTATAGAGAAATCACTCACCTGAGGTTTAAAATACTCAATCCAGGTAGGAGTTCCTCCTTACCTGACTGGGTTTTCTAACATGCTGGCACCAAAGAAAACGAGTTCTATGGGAGGGTAACTATTTTATCCACTCATAAACAGTATTTATTTATTTACTTGGTACGAATTTATATGAAGTATGAGAGTATATTGGTTTTCAAGTAGTAATAAAGGCATTATAAGCATTGTTTCACTCACTAACTAATCACCATACCTGACCTTTTTTTGCCACATTACCTGATCATTATTTCTGACTGTTTCTTCTTCTAATGCTATGTAAACATTGTCCTCCACATTGTCATCGATTGGGGAATCACTCTGGCCCTGAATATCTTTACTGGCCAGGTCACTGGTAACAGGTGAATTGCCGAGACAATGGCGTGAGGGGGGGAGGGGGGAGGTTATGCGGTGTAAGGCATTGTCCCTGCTTGGCATCTTGTAGAGGAATAGAGGAAGGTGTCCAGTGTAAACATACGAAAAATCACACGCAAAAATTGAAAATTGTGCAAATTAGGGACCTTGCAATTGCATGACGTACCAGTACGTCGCCGGGACTGACAAATGCAAATCATTGCAACATACCCATACGTCAACGGGACGGGGCGGGTGAAGCATTTCTGCATACACCTCATCAACCCCAGCTGCTTTCCCATTTTTCAGCCGTGTCACAGCGCTCTTCACTATTATTTTGATAATATTATTAGCACTATTATTGATATGATTTTTAGTATTATTATTACATTAATTATTAGTATTATTATGATAATTATTAGTAGTAGTATAAGGATTATTATTATTAGTGTTGTGATTAATGTTATTAATATAAGTATTATTATTAATATTAGTATTAGTGTTACCACTATTATTATTATTAATGTTATTATTATTATTATTATCATTATTATTATTTTTATAATAATTATTATTATTATTATTTGTATTTTTATTTTTCTAATAGTATTATTAGTCTTATTAATATTATTATAGTTAATATTATAATTAATAATTTTAATATTATTATTAGAAGTATTAGTATTAGTATTAGTATAAGTTTTAGTATTAGTATTAATATTAGTATTAGTATTAATATTAGTATTAGTAATGATATTCGGATTGGTAATAATATTAGTATTAGTTTTATTAACAATATTAGTATTAGTAAGAATAATATTATTAATAATAATATTAGTACTAATATTAGTATTAGTATTGTTAGTATTAATATTATTAGTAATAAGTATTATTACCATTATTATTAGTAGTATTAGTATAAGTATTATTAGTTTTAGCATTATTAGTATTAGTATTACTATTATTAGTATTAGTTTTAGAGTCATTGGTATTAGTAATAGTATTAGTAATGGCACTATTAGTATTAGAATTAGTATTATTAGTATTAGTAATAGTATTAGTATTAGTGTTAGTATAATTAATTATAGTAGGTTTAGTATTAGTATTTGTATTATTAGTATTAATATTAATATTAGTGTGAGTAGTATTAGTATTAGTATTAGTGGTATCAGTATTAATATTAGTATTAGTATTAATATTAGTAGTATTAGTATTAACAGTAGTCTTGTTATTCCCATACTTTAGTGTTATTACTTTATTTTTAAGAGTTTAATTTTGAGAGTTTATTTTTAAGACTTCAGATTTAAGAGTTTATGTTGAAGAGTTTGGTTCTAAGAGTTTACTTTTATGAATTTATTATTTTATTATTGCTCCTGCTCTTGTTGTTGTTGTTGTTGTTGTTGTTGTTGTTGCAGTGGCGTACCTGAGGGGGGGAGGGGGGGGCTGTTTGAAACCGTCCCCAGGGCCCCCAATTGAGGGGAGCCCCCAAAAGCCTTAAAAATTTATAAGGTTTTTTATTAATACTTAAAAATATATATATTGATCATCCCGACAGTCCCTGCTGAGATATTACATAAGTTTTGAGAATCAGGGGGCTGGGTTCTTTGCGGGGCCCCCCTCCAGGAGGGGGGCCCCGCAAAGAACCCAGCCCCCCGGGCCCCCAAATCTCTTGGTACTCCATTGTGTTGTTGTTGTTGTTACTGTTGTCGTCGTCGTAGTTATTATTATTACTTTTACTACTATTACTACTACTACTACTACTACTACTATCATTATTATTATTATTATTATTATTATTACAACTACTACTACTACTGCTACTACTACTACTACTACTCCTTCCTACCATCCCTGTTGGTCAGAGAGTAGTTAATGCTGAAACTATTTCTCCCTATATTTTTGCCCAGACACAATTTATTCTTCCCCCTCTCTCTCTTTCCTCCCCGTCCATTTTCCACTCTCCCCTTCCGTCCAGTCCCACTACCTACTCCCCCTTCCCCCCCCCTCCTCCTCTCTCCCTCTCTGTATGCCATTCCTCTCTTTTTAAAACTCCATTTCCATCCCCACCAGTTTTCCCCTCCCGTCATTTTTGTTCTTACTCATCCTCTTTCCGACCCTTTGATATCCCCTCAGCTCTTCCCTTTTTCTCCCCTGGTTTTCAGTTTGCTTTCCTACCCTCCTTCTCTTCTGTTTTTATTTTTTTCCCTTCTCTCTTCTGTTTTTCTTTCTTTTTCTGTGGTGGCATCACCACCAGAGTCATCACTACCATTGTCGCCACTGTCACTGCTGCATCCCTCACCACCACTATTACCACCAAACGCTACACCACTACCATCACCACCAACCTCTATATCACTACCACCATCACCAAACGCTACGCGATCACCATCACCATCACCGCTAAACGCTGCAACACAACCTTCATCACCAAACACTACACCACCACTATCACCACCAAATGCTACACCACCACAATCTCCACCAAACGCTACACCACCAGCATCATCACTAAACGCTATAACACAACCATCATCACCAAACGCTACACGACCATCATCTCCACCGAACACTACACCACTTCCATCTCCACCACACGCTGCACCACCACTATCACCATCAAACGCTAAACCACCACCATCACCAAACGCTACACCATTACTATCATCACCAAACGCTACACCACCACAATCACCATCAATACAGTGCCACCACCACCATGGCCATATTTTCCCTGTGTAACCAAGCCATGCAGACTTATATTCGTTAGGTAAGGTAGCATTGTCGCCATAGAGGTAACAAAGATCAGAAGTGTATATATATATATATATATATATATATATATATATATATATATATATATATATATATATATATATATATATATATATATATATATATATATATATATATATATATATATATATATATATATATATATATATATATATATATATATATATATATATAACAGTAATAGTAGAAGGAAAAACAAAGCCGTGCCACGAAACCTGCTAAGCTTAAAGTACAACCTTCAGTTCTAGCAGCTGTAACGTTGATTTGGAATCCCTTCACTTTGCCAACATTTTTGTTACTAGAATAATTATGTTCGTAACTACTACAGTGAACCACGTTGTATATCTTATTATATTTACTAAGACTTTACTTACTGCAAAGAAAGTCTCATTGCATAACTCTATGTATTTCAGTTTACTACTTCTCTGACGCATGTGAATGCCATGTTTGATGTCTTTTTATCAGCTCCTGTTCAAGGAATATAAAACGCTCATGTCTGTCTTTTTTGATAATTAGAGCAGGCGGGAGCATAAGGTTAGAGGGCAGAACAGGTGAGGCGTAGAGACCACCGGATTTAGCATTAACATCATATGTGTTGTGCCGGAACTCATTACTCGCCTGGTGTAGACACTGGTAGCTGGTCTGTGCATGACGATCATATTTCTATGCATCCGGCGCTGGGCATGGACTACAAATCCCTAACATCATCCCCATGTTGACTAAGAGAAAAGCTTTTTAACTGTATATTATTCTTGTTAATTTCAGAATATTCCATTTAGTTTAAGAGAGATTTCGAACTGGAGTTGTTAGCAGCCTTCATTTACTCCTTCACCTGAATAGATCTTACTCGTAGCCGAAGGAAATCGTCTGAATGCGGCAAGAAATGAATGAAAAATGTACCGTCAGAGTGAACGAATTAAACAAGAGCTCGGATGGAAGGAACAAGGAAGGGAAAGGAATGGCAATGGTGGTGATGGTGTGCGAAGGGGCATGGAGAGAGAAGGATCCTAGTGTGAGAGGAAGGGGGAATAATGAGGATACTTGGTAAGGGTATGGCAGGGGGTGGGTCACTGGGGAGGTACGTGGTGGGGGTGAA
This sequence comes from Coenobita brevimanus, assembly GCF_032717465.1. Classification (NCBI taxonomy): domain Eukaryota; kingdom Metazoa; phylum Arthropoda; class Malacostraca; order Decapoda; family Coenobitidae; genus Coenobita; species Coenobita brevimanus. The sequence goes on from NC_137041.1 coordinate 18,969,956, forward strand.
AAGAAGGGATCTAGAGAGGGAAGTCGTGGGAGGAGATATGGGTCAGAGGACGGCAAAAAACAATGCTTTTGGAGACCGGATACTGTAGAGAAGTAATCTAAAATGTGAAAGGAAGAGAGGCACGCGAGAAGGAAGAGACAATAGAAAGGGAGGAGATAGATACATAGATAGATATGCACGTAGATAGGTAGGGAGAGAGAGAGAGAGAGAGAGAGAGAGAGAGAGAGAGAGAGAGGAAAGTGATGACGTACATAAGGTATGTTAAAGACAAGGGAGCCTTAGTACCTGGGAGTACATAAGAATACAATACATAGAAAATACAGGTAACAGGAGGCGCATTGAACTATGGTTAACTGTTGAGAAAAAGCCATTTCTCTCATTATCTAACCACTGTGTATGAAAAAAGAAATAAGATCTCTCTCTCTCTCACTCTCTCTCTCTCTCTCTGTCTGTCTGTCTCTCTCTCTATCTCTGTCTGTCTGTCTATCTGTCTGTCTGTCTGTCTGTCTGTCTGTCTCTCTCTCTCTCTCTCTCTCTCTCTCTGCCTGTCTGTCTGTCTGTCTGTCTGTCTCTCTCTCTCTCTCTCTCTCTCTCTCTCTCTCTCTCTCTCTCTCTCTCTCTCTCTCTCTCTCTCTCTCTCTCTCTCTCTCTCTCTCTCTCTCTCTCTCTCTCTCTCTCTCTCTCTCTCTCTCTCTCTCTCTCTCTCTCTCTCTCTCTCTCTCTCTCTCTCTCTCTCTCTCTCTCTCTCTCTCTCTCTCTCTCTCTCTCTCTCTCTCTCTCTCTCTCTCTCTCTCTCTCTCTCCCTCTCTCTCTCTCTCTCTCTCTCTCTCTCTCTCTCTCTCTCTCTCTCTCTCTCTCTCTCTCTCTCTCTCTCTCTCTCTCTCTCTCTCTCTCTCTCTCTCTCTCTCTCTCTCTCTCTCTCTCTCTCTCTCTCTCTCTCTCTTTTTCTCTCTTCATCCATACTTCAACTTCTCACCACTCCTCCTTCCCCAGCTCTCTTCTACCACCCATCTGTCTTTTTTCACTCTGTCTTTCTGTTTCTCCTCCATCCTTACTCCCTCTGTTTCTCTCAGGTTATCATTCCTTTATTCCTCCTTTCTCAGATCCATCCCATCAACGCTGTCGCAGCGAATCTGTTTGAGGCTGACTGTTCTGGTGTCAACATCTTTTTCCATATGAAGTTGTAGTATCACACATTTTACATAATAATTTTTAAAGCTGTTTAGTCATAATTAACAGTGTGTAATGAAGTGTGAATGATGAACAACCAAATATCATTTCGCTGTTAGCTGTGGTATAGGAAGAAGGTGGATGGCAGACCACAAGGGCCACCCTGTTTCAATTATAGAATGAAGGTTAGGAGAAGTGAAAAGATATCTGAATAAGTGCGTAAGTGTAAAGTCCTGGGGAACCATTTATTATGTTGGTATATGTGAATGTACTTAATACCATTTTATAGAGGTGTATAATGTGCTAGTAGAGCTGTCATTTATCTCTACTTTTTGCATAAGCCCAGAGTATATGTAATGCTCGGCACCTCACTTTTTAGCTGACTTCAGCACTGCGCCCTAGTCGGCTCGGTGACTGTACAGCGTCAGAGGCCGTTTTACAGTTATAAAGGGAGGTGGTGTCGCTCCTACATATCTCTCGGGTCGCAGTTATATTATTCTGTCCCCAATAAAGAGAGATTTAATCTGCTTATTTCTGTCACCTTACGCTACCACTTAATAACAGACCAGCTTCCATCTTCTCGTGGCAGAGGACCTTTGGTGGGAAGTGTCGAGCAGTGACGGCGAGTAGCTGACGTGTACTACAGACAGTGTCGTCGATCCAACACGGTGGTCTAGTTATACTATACAGCAGAACACATTTATTGGTGCGCGGTGGCACGATATTAGTGCTAGCCGTGTACCGATACATGACTGAAGGTACCTGTACAAGGTCAAGAATTGCACAGGATGGAAACGGTCAAGGCAGAGTGGGAGTTTGGAGACAATGGCTTATAATTCTCTTGCCTCGACGCAGTTCTGTGAGCCATGAAGTGCCTGGAATATACATGAGAATATTTTTATGTTTTAATCAGTGTTGCGTTGTTCTAATGCTTTGTTATATCGGAGTGTTATTGTTTTGAAGTTTTGCTGTGTTAACTTATGCTTGGAACAACAGTTTTTCTCCAGTGTTCAAGACTGGTAATGGCTTACTATTGTTATATTGGAGCCCTGTTTTCGTATGATGGAACTCTGTTGTGTTGCAGGTCTGTTGTGCTAAAGCTTTGTATTATTGTGTTAAAGCTTTGTTATAATCGGTCTCTTTTGTTGGAGCTTTGTTGTTCTGAAGCTCTGTTATACTGCTTTGGAAGTGGGTTAATGATGCTCTGTTAATTGGATATTTGTTGAGATTGAGCTATTCTTAAACGGAGCCTAGTTATGATGGATGTATTATGTTTGAGTTTTGGTGCGTTGTATTTCTGTTATGCTGGAACTGTTATGTTGAAGCTCTGTGGTACTTTCCTGCTATGCTGTGCTGGAGATGTGATATGTTGGAGCTCTGTTGTTTTGGATCATTAGTATGAATTACTGTTGCTATGTTTTAGCTCTGGTATGTTGAAGCTCTATCATTTTTAGGGTAGTAACTCAGTGGGGTTTTGAGTGTTGTGAAAGTGATGACGTGAATTGATAAGTTGGCGTCTTTTCTGCTACTAAGGAATGTGCATTTTTTGCCAAAACGTCTCGTTACATGCATAGGCAGCCCAGTCATGTCATAGCAGCTTCTGACACAGGATCAGTGTCCCCCCACCTTGTGTTCTCCTACCATTCCCTTTTTAAGACCACTCATCCCTCACTCCCCCACTCATCAACAAACTATGGCACATTGTTTTATTCGTACCCTAGCCAAAGTTCGGTACGAACGTATGGCGACCTATTTTGAGACATATAACGCAGCTCCAAAGCCCGTTGGCGCTTCAACAATTACACGATGCTGAGTGTTTGTACAAACATCAGTCAGGTAATGGGCAGTGGCGCTAACCACATCCTATGGGAAGCTCTTGTTAAAAATTCCATTGTGTACAACTTTGCTATTTTTATTCGAACATGCCATAAAGCTGCCATCTATCCACCTTGAAAGCTGAACAGTAGCAATAGAAAACACTAGATGATGATACCAGTAACGAAGAGGTGCTAAGGAAAGGATGGAGAACCGTAACAATTTCATTTTCTGCCACTGAGCTACGTAAAATAAGCTGAAAAGGACGAAAATTTCGGCCAAGTGAAGGTTAAGCAGTACACATTGGGAAATTTTTTCCTTCCCACGCAACAGGTGAAAAATTGCAATAGCTGAGTACAAAGCCGACACATCTGTGACTTTTGTCACAGAATAATCTGGTCTGAATCGGTGTGAAAGCAATGTGTGTGATGTACCAGAGTGCAGAACACCTTCAGGATTTCTCTGTCGTAACTAACATTTTGATCTGCAGGAAGAACATGAGGTATAGACTGTTTCTGTTCTCTCATTTGGTTGCCCTTCCTGAGAACGCAAATCATCGTTATGGAAGAGTTAATCGTTACTGTGTTTTTGAATGTGCAACCGGGCGTCTCACACACACACACACACACACACACACACACACACACACACACACACACACACACACACACACACACACACACACACACACACACACACACACACACACACACACAGCCCTGTACCCTAGTCAGCCTTTGGTACCCTCCCTTGGTATGCTTGTCCCCTTACTGCCTGCTAGGGAACCAGACTTTGAGCCATCCTGCCCTCACCACACTCCCGCATCCTCCATCCACAGTCATACACACCATAATCCTGAATGTAGGACGTGATACTATGTTTATTATAACTATGTGTGAATTATACTACGGTTTTCTTTTACGGGTGTTCTTGGCATTACGGGATTCCAGGGCATATTCAGTTTCTTCCTAGAATCCCAAGGTTTCCTGGTGCTGGTAATAAAAAGATTATCAGGTGCAAAATATTACATATCTTTAGTTTATTAGTGGGAGTACAATGGCCCCTTGGTTTTCTCGGGTAACTCGTCCCGAACCTAGTACTTGACAACGAAATTGTACGATAACAAATACACGGAACCTGTGGGATTTATCTCGGTTGGTACCAAGCACCTCACTCGTAAACCCGAAAGTTCCATTTTACAACAATTTATGCCCACAGAATTCATACATACAGCTTTGGAAAGTATCAGAGACACACACTTGGTCAGGTTGTTAGAAAGTGATGAAAATGGTACAATGAAGAAGAAACACAGACAAAAGAGAGACCTGAGATGAGCCTGAGGGAAGGGGTTCTGAGGCTAGGAGCTGCAGAGATGGTGGTCTCCACCATCTGAGATTAACTCCCCGTGTAGGGCCTCATCTCTGAATCCCTCAAAGGCATCATAAGCAGGAACCAGTTTAGTCAGTCGTTGGTTAAACTTAGGGTTCCTTGCAAACCAGTACACAGCCAGTCCTGTGTACACTGGGATAAGTTTTTCCGTTATAAAACCGTACATGGACAAACCACGACTTTATCCATCTCTCTTCTTTCTCTCTCTCTTTCTCCCACTTTTCTTTGTCCTCTTTTCGTCTTTCCTACTCCCTTTCCTCGTCCTGCTATTCTATCCCTCTCTCTTATGCATTTCCGTGTCACATCCAAAGGTTATAAACAAGAAAATCCAGTAAAAAAAAGAAGTACAGAAAAAATGCATTCCCCACCGTTCTGTCATCCGCCCAATATTTACACACTGCAGCCGCACAGGCAATTTTGGCCTCTGTGCGGCTGTCAGTTCTTTCTCTCTCTCTCTCTCTCTCTCTCTCTCTCTCTCTCCTTTCTGCTCATGGTACTTCCATCCCCCTCTCTTTATCATTTTCTAGCAACATTCAGAGGTAATAAAACAAAATAATATAAAATTCAGTAAGAGAGGAAATATACAAGAAATGTAAATCTCTAACCCACTTCCTGAGAGATGTCTATTAACGCTCAAGCAGACGAATATCCTGCTGGCAGAAGAATGGTTTTGTTCTCTCTCTCTCTCTCATCAGGTTCCGTCTTCCCCACTCTCTTATTCGTTTTCAAGTCAAGCCCAAAGGTTATAAAAAAAACAGTAAAAGAATATGGAGAAAGACACAAGAAAGTTTCATCTCCAGCCTTCTTATCATTTGCCTTGACAATGTTTACACCTTATCCTCGCAGGCGATTTTAGCGTCTGTGTGGCTGTCAGAAGGGTACCTATTTCTCTCTCTCTCTCTCTCTCTCTCTCTCTCTCTCTCTCTCTCTCTCTCTCATTCCAGCAGTGTGGGCGCAAGTGGAATGAAATTTCTGAATATATGTAGGCCCACTAGGATTTTTTCAGAAGATTATGAGTGATGATTATGAAAGGGAACTCCTTGTATGATGATCCCGTGTATAAAGAAGAATACAATATTCTCTTTTTGCAGTGTTGAATAATACATTCAATCAAAAGCATGGAGTTCAGTGATGAATGGTTGGATTGCCGGAGGGGTGAAGCATGGGAAGCTCAACACAACGATTTTCTCAAATATGTCCCCTATTCTGTAACGTCAAAAGAGCTAACCATAGGTGTTCCATTCGTGGATTATTTCGGTGCACCTGTACTATACCAACATTGTCGGCAGAGACCAGCTCAGGTGTGGCATAACGTTTTTTTTTTTTTTTTTTTGGGGGGGGGGGCGGGTGGGGTGAAAAATGCGCGACAACGGCAGGAGTGCAGATACTCATTATGCAGTGAAAACGAAAACTGCTGCAACCAAGTGTGCAATATCCAAGGGATCACTGTATGGTCGATAGATATAAGTTTTTTCGGGCATTGCTACTGGACCTGAATCTGTAAGGCTGGTACCCCAAGATTCTCGACCTGTAGGCACCAATGAGTTTATCCTTTCTTGACGAATATGAAACCAAGCCAGCCTTCATAAATATTAGGCTATTTGTAGATGATGTCCGAACTGTAAAGAGATGGGTTGCATCCATGCTACAACGACTGAATACTGTGACTGGGATGGGAAGAGTTTACACTAAACACTAGGTAGAGTTGGAAGTACAATGCGCAGGTGCTTATTTCTTAATTTTCATTATTCTTACTCACTGCAAGGTGCTTGTAACTCTTAGTTGGTGGAATGGGTTTTGTAATGTTTTAGATATTTTTAAATTTAAATATGATGATGATGATGATGATGATGATGATGTTGATGATGATGATAATTGTTACAGTATTATTGCAGTAGTAATAGTTGTAGTTCAATTCAGTTCAGTTCAATTCCTTTATTTCGTAGTGCAGTACACTATATAGACAAGTAATAAAACATAAACTGAAAAATACTGTGCATTAGTACATGTCACTGTATCTGAATTAGCAGCAGCAGCAGCAGCAGCAGTAGTAGTATTCGTAATAGTAGTAGTAGTAGTAGTAGTAGCGGCAGCTGCATTATTATTGTTATTGATATTGTTGATATTGGTAAATGTAACATGCTTTATTTGAACAATTTTATAATAGACCATTCTACTGGTGTTCATGTTGACACGCCTCTTTTGAGGTGTCTCGAAACAGGCCATTAAATGCATCAGTGTATTGTATTGACTCGATTGTGGCTTCTATAAAGTCAGTATTTCTAAACGTCACTTATCAACAGACACCTATAGCTAAGCTGAATTCTTATTGTACTGAAGGATTACTATAGATTACATGGGTCACCCTCTTCTCACTTTCACTCCCGCCCCTGCTGCTGCTGATATGAAACAAAAGCGTACCCACTGTTACCGAGCTTCTGGGAATCATATTAGTCACTTCGTTTGTTGTTTCAAAATGGAAGGAAGGAGTTATGAAAGGTAAGAAAGAAAAATGAAGAACTAACACCAAGCCATAATATGGCTCTATGGCACAAAGGCAGAAGAGAATGGGGGAAATAATTTATTTAAATGCAAAATGTGAAAAGGAGCAGGAAAAGTGATAATAATGGATTTAGAAACAGTGAGACAGTCACGTAGGAAATCAGCAAGCACTGGGGGTCGATGTGGTGAGGAAAGGAAGGGGAAAGTTGAGAGACAGTGTTGACGAGTAGACTAGCAATCAAGAAAAAGGTGACGGATAGTCATGGGGCAGTTATAGCGTGAACAGAGGGGCTGAGGGTCATGGTTCATTCCATGACCATAGGTCAGGCTGGTATGACCCAACCAAAGCCAAGCAAGGATAGTCTCCCAGCGATGACTGGGGTAGACTGTTCTGTGCCAGGAAAGAACTGAGGGTTAAATAGTATAAAGTTTGCTGTGAACCTGCAGGTCTCATGAGAATTGCCACCGTTCATGGAAGATACGGGTCAGAAGAGTAAATTTACGAATACCAGCAATAGGGCGGAGAGAGGACCTAGTGGCGAGAGATGCGGAAAGTGCCAGTGAGTCAGCGTGTTCATTACCAGTAATCCCCACTGGGCTAGTATTCCAGCAGAAGCAAACTGACTTTTTCCAAACAGAAAGGCGGAAAAGCCACTAATGAATTTGGGTGATCAGAGGTTGAGAGGAAGACAAGGTGTGTAAGGAAGTGAGCACATTGAGGGAATAAAAGAAGATCACAAAGATAGAAGAGAATCTAGAAAGTGACTTCAGAGCATAAAGAAAAATATACAGTTCTACAATGAAGAATACTCAAATACGAAGGGGAAATACTTCGAAAGATGGAGACTGGGAACACAACAGCACACCTGAGACAATGGCGACATTTGCAGTCGTCAGTAAAGATATGCATGGCAGTAGAGTGACAGGACATGACTAATCGAGAAGAGTCTCTGGGGGAAGAAGAGACTTAGAACAAGGAAGAAAAGAAAGGCACACAATAGCAAGAGACAGAAGCCAAGGTGGGAAGGACGCCAGCTGACGTGAAAAAAAATAGGAGGAAAGGTGAAATCAGTAGAACGAGAAAGGGTGGGGACTCGAAGGAAGAAGGGGAGAGGCGAAGAAAGAGCGAGTGATAAGTGCATCGTGCATACTCCCATTCTCTCACACTCTCACCTCCCCATTTAGTTTTAGTTAATCCACACAAATTCACTTTTGCACCCTCAAGCTCATGGACAATCTCTCTCTTTCACCTCATCATTTTCACCCCTTACGTTCCATGTTGCAATCCGTACCATGTCCTTTGTTCGGTCTTTAGTCGTCACCTGTTGGTCAGTCCTGGCCCGAGGCTCTTTGTTCGTATTTATAGTTAGTTGTTTTCCGGGAAGGGGCACTATCCCTCCCCCAACCCACTTGCTGTCACGTAGGGAACACATGTTGGTTGGTTATAAGGTTACCACACATCTTTGTAAATGCCTTGCTTGGTTACAGGAAATCATTTGGATTACCAGTCACGTAGAGCTGCCCAAAAGATAGAGCACCACTACACAAAGTGGGTGGATGATGGACGATAATGGTTTTGTGAATCATGAAATATCGAACTGAACTAACTGACATAGTATCTAGAGAAAAAAAATCACCGCTGTAGCTGAGTTAGGTAGAGATATTATTCTCTTAATGGTGTGACGGTCAGGCTATTCATTGCATTTTTCTGTCCATATATCAACGGTAAGGACGCTTTCACACTAGGCCACCGGTGGCCGCCACCAGTGGCTGCAATTAGTTGCCTTCCATAGTTTTCAATGGAGCCTTTCATACGAGGCCACTGCGGTTGCCCGGCCGGCAACCGGCTCCCGGCGGTGGCTCGCCCACGAACTAGTGTCAGCCACTGGCGGTTGCTGCCACTCGCTATAAAGCATTTTTTCAAATCGGAGCATTCATACGGCTGCATTAGCTGCCGGCCCCTTCACACTGGGCCACCAGTTGCTGTCACCAGTGGCGGCCTCCGGTGGTCTCGTGTGAAAGCGGCCTAAAACTAGGCAGCTCTCTTCGCTCACTCGCTCATAACAACTGTCACCACCACTACCGCTACCATCTCGACTAATGCTACCTCCACCACAGTCACCACCGCTACAAATGCTACTTCGACCACTGTTGCCACCACTGCTAATGCTACCTACACCACAGTTGCCACCACTACTAATACTGACACCACCACTGTTACCACCACTACTAATACTGCCTCCACCACAGTTACCACCACTCCTAATGCTACCTACACCACAGTTACCACCACTACTAATACTGCCTCCACCACAGTAACCACTACTACTAATACTGTCTCCACCACTGTTACCACCACTACTAATGCCACCTCGACCACTGTTACCACCACTACTAATACTGCCTTCACCACTGTTACCACCACTACTAATACTGCCTTCACCACAGTTACCAGCACTACTAATGCTGCCTCCACCACAGTTACCGGCACTACTAATACTGCCTCCACCACAGTTACCACCACTACTAATACTGCCTTCACCACAGTTACCAGCACTACTAATGCTGCCTCCACCACAGTTACCACCACTACTAATACTGCCTCGACCACAGTTACCACCACTACTAATACTGCCTTCACCACAGTTACCAGCACTACTAATGCTGCCTCCACCACAGTTACCACCACTACTAATGCTACCTCGACTACAGTTACCACCACTACTAATACTGCCTCGACTACAGTTACCACCACTACTAATACTGCCTCGACAACAGTTACCAGCACTACAAGCACTACCTCCACCACAATCACCACCATTATCACCACAACTAATGCTACCTCCACCCCAGTCACCATCAATACTAATACAACATCCATCACAGTTGTCACCAATACCACCACGACAAATGCTACCTCCACTAAAGTCGCCAACCCAGCTAATACTACTTCCATCACAGTTACCACCACGATCGCCGCTGCTACTAATTCTTCCACCACAGTTACCACAACGACCACCACGGCTACTACTACCTCCATGGAAGTCACCACCACTAATACTACCACCACCACAGTCACCACCACTAATACTACCACCACCACAGTCACCACCACTAATACTACCACCACCACAGTCACCACCACTAATACTACCACCACCACAGTCACCACCACTAATACTACCACCACCACAGTCACCACCACTAATACTACCACCACCACAGTCACCACCACTAATACTACCACCACCACAGCCACCACCACTAATACTACCACCACCACAGCCACCACCACTAATACTACCACCACCACAGTCACCACCACTAATACTACCACCACCACAGTCACCACCACTAATACTACCACCACCACAGTCACCACCACTAATACTACCACCACCATTAACTGCGATATAGGAGGAAAGAACGTTTTTTTCGTCCTTTCTTTCAATGTCATGTCAGTTATTTCTCCTGGTATTATGCCACTCGTTTTATTTTTGCTACCATCAGACGATTTCATTATGAAAACTTCTCAAACATGACGAGGCAGATACAGCCTTCCATAGCTACTACTGTATGACAGGAGAGATCATTCGTAATATGAATGCTCTCCAAGTCAGTGACACATTACACAAGATGTCAGTGCCAAAATCCCGCAACTGATAGCCGTTTGTCTCTGAGTTAGTTGTTTTACTGGGAGGGTCACTATTCCTCCGCCAACCCACCTGTTGACACATAGGGAACAACTATGGGTTGGTTACATGGTTACCACCCAGCGTTTTAATTGGTTTCCTGACTTACAGGAAACCATTAGGCTTGTCACTCAATGGAAAGTCACCTGAAAAGGAAAGAAGAGCAATAAAAAATGACCGGAGAGATGTGACAAAGAGGAAACGACGTCAGACACAGAAAAAGAATGATAAAGGTGAACGGAAATATAGGCTGCACTACATTAAATGAGCGGATGATGGTCGCCGTGTAATAAATTCGGATCTAAGTGTACGACGACTAACTGTGTAATGGCTTCTCATAAAGTGATCTGTTTCTTTCGGAATGAAAATAGCAAGCGACGTATGAAGGGTAATGAAGAGAGAAGTGAAAAAGGCAAGGTCATGTTAGGTAGAGACAAAGGCAAAAGGAAATTGTGTCCCCAGGCTCATCTGAACGTGAACCAGGTGGACACGGGTAAAGCTGAATTTCTCCATCCACCATCCTCCTTTTAGGGTAGCGAGGTAGCTGAGGTACGTTATGTAAAACCAGACACTGTTGTTCTCCTGTTATATCAGCACCACCGAATCAGATGTTTTTCTCCTAGACTAGATGGAGTGTTGTTAGCCCGGTTTGTTTGGTCGAGCAGACCCATGATTTGCAGGCAAGCAACCGCCCCTGCAGGAGCGTGTCATGCAAAGAAACGATGTTCCCGGATGGTGGACAGTGCCTCACCAAAGCGAGGTGCGGGAATATATATTACCGTTAGGTCACCGGATGGACACCGCATTTGTGTTTTTGCGCCCAAGTAAAAAATCTACTAGGATCCACATCATCCCGTGATTTAGTGATATGTTTGTATGATTATCACGCTGAAAAGGGAAACGGGAAATGAGAATAATGACAAAAATTGAGAAACACGAATTTAGAGAAATGGAAGGGGTGAAAATCAACACGAGAGCACTCGCAGCTCACCTCTCGCCGAGGCAACACCTCCACCGCTGTTCCCGGAGGAACCAGCTCTCCACAGCAGCCGTACCAGCCGAGGGATGGGCCTGTCCCTCCATCTGAGGGAGTGCCCTGGTCGGTCCACCAGGAGGTCGAGGCTCCTCCGCCCTTTGCCACCCGGCCGACGACCCTCCCTCCGCCACCACTAGGACAGGGGTTGTGCCCTCGTGACGACCGGGACCGTGCCTCCCCTCCATGCTTCCATCTGTTGCTGCTGGGGAGCTGGGCGAGTTTCCATCGCCCTTTCCACCAGGTACTGGGGGCTGAGGGCAGTGTCGGGGCGGTTTTACATCTCAGCACTTTTTTTGCCCCCCCCCCCATCGGCGCCAGGCAGTCCACCGTACTTTCGCCGTCCCGTCCTGCCCTCCTTGACCATCGTGTGCCTGCCATAACCACCGAGCCTTCCCCTCGCCTTGTTCGCCACCTCGTCAGCCTTCGTGCCGGCCCAGCTATGCTCTCAAGGGAGAGCTATCACCTGCTACTTCCCTGACGGGCTCTTTGTTTGCCCGTGCCCCACCAAGTGTGGGGCAAATATCCACACACACACACACACACACACACACAACACGAGAGACAGAGAGAGAGAGAGGGAGAGAGAGAGAGAGAGGTGGAGGGGAGACGAGCAAAAAAGTTACAGATGACAATATGATGTGTTAGAAAAACACATATCGATATCTATATAGCTATATATCTTTATCTATATCTATAACTATCTATTTATCTATCTATCTATATCAAACTTGTGGTTAATTATGTCCCAGTCGTAGCCGAGTTGTTATAAGAGTGAAAAAAAAAATATCAAACTTGTAGTTAATTATATCGTAGTCGTAGCCGAACTGTAGTTAACAGTGAGTTGATTTGTAGGAAATAATGTTACTTGTACTTGTCGTCGATGACAGGAGGAAGATAAAAATGAGGACTGGGGTTTGCTTGTAGTTTATTTCTTCAATGGGAATATCTCAAAATTAATACTGAGTATGTCTCACAAGAGAGTATTGAGGTGAGAGCGTTTTATTCTTGCTATCTTCACAAGCCTGCCATTTTCCCCACCGTGCCTCTCTCTAGACCCCCTTCGCGCTCTCTCTCTCCTAACTACTTCTGCCTGCTAACTCCTTCTCTCCCGTATAGGAGAGATTGTGTCACGTGTAAGGCACGGTTGATTGGAACTCTCTCGATCCTGGGGACTTTTCGATCAGGTGTCACGAGGTGCTGTATATGGCATTCCTGGGAGAGAATGTGCGAACGCCATTTCCTTCAACCCTAGCCATGACTTTCAGTTAATCTCTAGATTACATATGTACGCTACCAGCTATTATGTATTGTATTAGGATATTTTAGAGTCCTGACATCTATCTATATTATGCAAGGAAGAAGGAACCAAAGGCCTAAAGCTTGCAAATTTTTTCTTACAAGAAAATGTAAAAACAAGATAACAGAGAGCCAAATTCAAGATCGGTTCAGTTGGAGATGCCTGGACACACTGTGTTTCAAAGACTGGGGATCATAGGCAGTAGGAAATGTAGATAAAGGGAGGCAGTTCCAGTGTTGGCATGTTGCGTACATGAAGGACTGTGAGTAATGGTTAACTTTTGCGTTAAAGAGCTGGACAGAAAAGGGATGGGAGTTTGTTAATAGATAGGTGCTACACACCCAACGTAATGGTGGAGGGATTCATTCATGCGGTTCAGAGGAGCAGTGACCATTACAGTTTCGATGGAAAAGAGATAAAGATGCAACAGTGCAGCTGAGAGACAGAGGTTGCAGGGAACTAGTAAGAGGAGGGGAGTTACTGAGACAGAAAACCTTTGACTCCACCTTGTTGAGAAGAGCTGTATGTGGGGAGTCTTCCCACACATGAATAAAGTCAAGAACCGTGCAGGAGTAAAGAAGGCACGTAGTTTCTATCTATCTATCTCTCTATCTATCTATCTATCTATCTATCTATCTATCTATCTATATATATATATATATATATATATATATATAATAGTTACGTATATATTAATAATATATGTCATACATGTATAAGTATGTATTATAAGTATTATATAATATAATATTTATTAAATAAATATATACCTATAATATATAGATAATAGTAGATATAAAAATATAACATATAGGGTATATATATGTTATATATGATATATATTTAATATACTGGTATTTAATATATAACATACCAGTATACAAAAAGTAATATATATATTATATATAATACGTATACTGTATCTTTCTCTCTCTCTCTGTCTCTGTCTGTCTCTCTCTCTCTCTCTCTCTCTCTCTCTCCCCATGAAATATTTTGTTTTTTTCTAAATTGACCTGCAGTTAGTTAAAGTGCTTTAGGAGTTTTATTATTTTCATAAGTGAATTAATATGAATTATATAAGCATGTTTGTTCCTTGTTTATAATCGATCTAAGTTTCGTTTTTATATAAAACTATGGTCCTTCGAAATGCAATCAGACAGTCCTACAGGCATCAGGTACAGATAAAACCAAGTGGAAGTTTGTTTTACTCTCCACTGCAACTGTCATGTTCTATATCCCACTAGTAAATCTGGTTGATACATTACTTTTGCAGTAGGGTATGTTTACCATAATAATTATTTTAATCATATTATTTTCCATTAATAAATTAAGTGGAAGAGTAAGCACTAATTACCAACCTCAAAAATTCTATAGAATTATAGATAAGGTACGGTACAAGAATTGCAGTTTTCATTATCTTTTTCTTGCCAGTTTCCATTACTGACCAAACCTAGGATTGATAGTGAGATAACCTGGTCATTCCCTTGCTGGCTTTACAGAGGCTCACTGTTGACACGGGTTATGGGTCCTGCCCACAATTTTACGTAGAAGGTGATGTGGGGGAGGTAAGAATGCTCTGTATAGTGAAGGGATTAATAAAGTCTTTGTCTAACCAGTACAGTTTGAAAACGTCTCCCCTAAGCAAAATAAAATCGTTTGGAAGAGGGAAGAATATTCAATACAAGACGCCATCTATCCATCAACTAATCCTACGTTGCCCCATGAGGAGGGTAGGTGCCCGGGGCTAGGCAAGTTGGTCCTTACACTTAAGATGAGAGTGACCAGCCTCACTCATTCCTGAATGGCATCATGTGAGCAATAAACCCCAACCCCCCTTGGATATAAACCTTCACCGGCTCAATCCGATTGGAGCGCTGTAATTAGCCACTAAACCACCAGATGCCAAAATTTGGTTATATGGTTACCACCCAGCATAGTAAATGGTTTCCTGGTGTACAGGAAACCATTAGGCTTGTCACTAAGTGCAGAGTCACTTACAGGCAGAAGGAAGAGGAAAGACTGAAGGGAAGAAAGACAGAAGAGGGAGTGTAAAGTTACCCGTAGGCGGAAGGGAGAGGAAAGAATGAAGAAAAGAAAGATGGAAGAGGATGGAAGGAAAGAAGGATGGAGGAGAGGAAAGGGCAGATGCCTGAGAGCAGCACTACATCGAGTGAGTGGATGATGAACGTCCCCACCTACCACAAACGCCATGCACACTTATATTACTTTCTCTAAACATGCAGCCATAAGATCAGTCTTGAAAAGAACTAATGGGACGAGGCCATAGTGATAGTTGCTTACCTGCGGTCGATGGGTCAGCTTGGTCAGGCGTACCGAAGTTATTAAAAACATCTTTCCTCTTAATATCAGTGGTTGGTTCAAGCTGTGCATCTTTAGAACACTCACGTGTCATAGTGTTTTTAATTTGTGTTCGAGAGCTTGGTTTAACAGGAATCGTACTGCTTGGTTTAACAGGAATCGTACTTCTGAATAATAATTGTGACTTAGGACTAATCATTTATTATGGTGTATGTATTCATCAACTGTTTGACATAACATTTCTGCTCTTTATCCCAGCGACATAAATGCCGAGTTTTTCTGTCAGTGTTTTAAAGGATATAGCTGTATGTTTTACACTTACATCCAGGGGGTAGTAAAACAAAGTAGAAATACACAGTGAACAACAGGTATGAAGATGCTCTGATAAAAGGATGAAGTATACTATGATATTTCAAGCGGTATTAACAGAACATCAGAAGACGATGAAGCTTAAGACTAGGACTCGGAAAGAGGTGAACAGTAGAATATGTTGATGGGATCGAGAAAGGTGAAAGAAAATCAGCTGGAAATATAGAGCAACATTTAAACTTATGAACATGGGAGCAGGAATTAAAATTACAGTTTAATGTACACCCATATCAGTATTTTTTCTTCTGAGAAAGGTCGAACATAGTGCAGGTCAGTAAGTGAGACTTCAGGAAAAAGGGCATGTTCACTCAGCAAAGCCTAAGATAAACATTTAGATCCTTCCCTTTTGACTACTAGGAATGTGAATGAAACAGACTGAAAAAAAAGAAGAAATCCATTAAACCGTGCTTCCCTAAGCAGGATACAGAGCGAAATAAATATCCAGTTACTGTTACAATATGCCGGGAATATAATGTTAGGGAAGTAGAGGATCATAAATACAAATTATGGAACATGATTACAAAGGGGAGGGCGGGAGGCTCTCTGCAAAGTAAAAACTCAAGTCAAAACCTTTGTTAAGAGTAGGCCTTTTATCTTATCCCAGGTAATTCAGAAGGACAGACAGACAAACTAGATCAAACATATATTTCCATTGCGACTTCGTCCGTGCGTGCAATGATGGAAGAGCAACAAAAAATGTCCTGCTTTTTCCGTAACTTTACCTCCCGTAGGGCAGGAAGGTAGTAATTATCGATTTCCTATTTACTATTCATCAAAATTTCTCTTTAAAACTTTGAATATGAAATTTGTTAAAAGTGTTACTGTCTTGCCTAGGTAACAGGTGATTAATGCATATATTTCTCCGACAATGCAATGGAAATTTTGTGTCATTCTGTACCCGCTTGAGCGAGGCTGAACTAGAATGTAGTTTGTGTTTCACAGCATTCCCCTGGACTGAATACGAGTAGCTAAGTACATAAACTATCAAAATAATAAATACAGTGGGTGAAACACTAAGCCTAGCACACGGCATCACTGAAGTATTATGCCAACAACCAATGATAAATACACGTCACTCCCAGCCGATATATGGAGGCGCTGTGTTTGGAATGTGCACCAGCGTTATGGCCCGTGGAGTATCATGTGTTTATCTTACCTGTGTGTGTGTGTGTGTGTGTGTATATATATATATATATATATATATATATATATATATATATATATATATATATATATATATATATATATATATATATAAGGAATATCAACACCAGGGCAATAATGGTGACGTTTCACAATATCTCATTGCATCATCAGACCTAAAAATAATAATGTATTTTAGCTATGGTAAAAATATTTACGTCCTTGATCAAACTGTGTCGAAAAAACTAAACAAATATTCTAAGACAAATGGATATCCTACCTTAGTCATAAACAAGTGGAAAAAATAAAAACATATTCATACACTAAAATGCTCAATCCAATTGAGTGAAAGCAAAAACATTAAGGTAAATTTTCAAGAATACATTCAAACCGTTGAAAACATAGCAGCTGAACAGAAGAACTATTGTCACGGATAGCGGGTTCGTAGAGGTGTCTATAAAGTTTCTCCATGATGGGGAGGTCAGAGCTGTGCTGGCTTCTAGCAAGGACTCTGAAAGAGGTTCTCTTGAAAGGGTGATCGTGTGTGTGTGTTTGTGTGTGTGTGTGTGTGTGTGTGTGTGTTTCCTGATGGCACTAAAGGGTGGTTTAGTGATTGGTCTACCTGTTCTTTTTTTTTTTTTTTATGCGAGGAAGAAGGAACCAAAGGCCGCGAGCCTGCAATGGTTGTTCCTTCCAAGAAAACAAAAACAAAATACAAGAGAGAGCCAAATTCAAGATCTGATCATTTCGAGATGCCTGGACACACTGCGTTTGAAAGACTGGAGATCATAGGAAGCAGGAAATACAGACAGAGGGAGACAGTTCCAGAGTTGACCTAATGCATAAATGAAGGACCGGGAGTAACGGTTAACTCTTCCATTAGAGAGCTGGAAAGAAAAGGGATGAGAGTTTGCTAATAGACGGGTGCTACGTGCCCGTCGTAGAGGTGGAGGAATGCATGCAGACAGTTCAGAGGAGCAGTGACCATTGAAGTAGCGATAGAAAAGAGATAAAGATGCAACAATGCGGCGAAGAGACAGAGGTTGAAGGGAGTCAGTAAGAGGAGGAGAGTTAATGAGACGAAAAGCTTTTGACTCCACTCTATTGAGAAGAGCTGTATGTGGGGAGCATCCCCACACATGAGAGTTGTACTCCACACAGGAGCGGATAAAACCCCTGCATAGAGTCAACAATTGTGCAGGGGTAAAGAAGGAACGGAGTCGGCCTACCACACCTAATCTTTTGGAAGCAGATTTTACAAGAGATGTAATATGATCATTCCAAGATAAGTCCCGAGTAAATGAAACCCCAGGCATGTTCAAGGATGATGCAGAATTAAGCTGAATATTTTTAAACATTAGTGGGTATACCTGTGGAAGATTTTGTTGGGTTGATAGGTGTAAAAACTGAGTCTTTGATGCATTAAAAACAACTAGATTATTTTGACCACAGTCAGAGATTCGAGCCAGGTCAGACATTAACTGTGTCATAGCCTCGTCCCTTGTTTGTTGAAGTAACTGCTGAGATGGACGTTGCGGGAACCGAATGGAAAGGTGAAGGGTGGAATCATCAGCATAAGAGTGGAAAGGGTTAGATGTACAGCTTAGAAGGTCATTGATGAATAAAAGAAAGAGAGTTGGTGATAGGACAGAGCCCTGAGGAACCCCACTGTTGATAGATCTAGGAGAAGAACGATGGTCGTCTACAACAGCGGCTATAGAACGACCAGAAAGGAAGCTAGCGATGAAGGCACAGATAGAAGGATAGAAACCGTAGGAGGGCAGTTTGGAAATTAAAGATTTATGCCAGACTCGATCGAAAGCCTTAGAGATGTCAAGTGCAATGGCAAAGCTTTCGCCGAAGACCCAAAAGGAGGATGACCAGGAGTCTGAAAGGTAGGCGAGAAGATCGCCAGTGGAGCGTCCCTGATGGAACCCATACTAACGATCAGAATGAAGGTTGTGACAGGAAAGATGCTTTAAAATTTTTCTATTAAAAATTGACTCAAAAATTTTTTAGATACAGGATGTTAAAGCAATTGGACGATAGTTAGAGTTGGGAATGGTCACCCTTCTATGGGACTGGCTGAATGAGAGCAAACTTCCAGCAAGAAGGAGAGGTACAAGTTGATAGACAAAGGCAAAAGAGCTTGCCTAGGCATGGTGTAAGCACAGAAGCACAGTTTTTGAGAACAACAGGTGGGACTCCATCAGGCCCATATGCCTTATTAGTGTTGAGGCCAGCAATGGCAGAAAATACATCAGCTGAAGAAATTTTAATGTCAGCCATGAGGAAGTCAGACGGGGGAAGCGATGGAGGAACAGCACTGAAATCCTGATGACTCCACCCTTCACCTTTCCATTCGGTTCCCGCAATGCCCATCTCAGCAGTTACTTCAACAAACAAGGGATGAGGCTATGGCACACCTAATGTCTGACTTGGCTCGTATCTCTGACTAGGGTGAAAATAATCTGGTTGTTTTTAATACATCTAAGACTCAGTTTGTACACCTATCAACCCGTCAAAATCTTCCACAGGTATACCCACTAATGTTTAATAATATTCAGCTTAATCCTGCATCATCCTTGAACATGCTTGGGTTTCATTTACTTGGGACTTGTCCTGGAAAGATCGTATTACATCTCTTGTAACATCTGCTTGCAAGAGATTAGGAGTGCTAAGCCAACTCCGTTCTTTCTTTTCCCCTGCACAATTGTTGACTCTATACAGGGGTTTTATCTGCCCCTTTGTGGAGTACAACTCTTAAGTGTGGAGAGGCTCCCTACATACAGCTGTTCTTAATAGGGTGGAGTCAAAGGCTTTTCGTCTCATTAATTCTCCTCCTCTTACTGACTCCCTTCAACCTCTGTCTCTTTGCCGCATTGTTGCATCTTTATCTCTTTTCTATCGCTACTTTAATGGTCACTGCTCGTCTGAACTGTCTGCATGCATTCCTCCACCTTTTCGACGGGCACTTAGCACCTGTCTAGCTGCAAACTCTCATCCCTTTTCTGTCCAACTCTCTAATGCAAGAGTTAGCCTTTACTCCCAGTCCTTCATTTATGCAACAGGACAACTTTAGAAATGTCTCCTTTTGTCTATATTTCCTGCTGCCTATGATCTCCAGTCTTTCAAACGTAGTGTGTCCAGGCATCTCGAAATGAATGGATCTTGATTTTGGCTCTCTATTGTATTTTGTTTTGTTTTTTCCTTGGAGAGAACTGTTATTGCGGGCTCATGGCCTTTGGTTCCTTCTTCCTCGCATAAAAAAAAAAAAAATTTATTCATGTCATGGAATCAAATGTTTAACCTCATGGGGGTAAAGGGATAATAAAGGCCGGGAGAGACATGGGGATGTGGAGAAGTGAGGTATTACAGAAGAGAAGAGAACAGTCAGAAAATAAAGATGGGAGAAAAAAGGCCCATTTTAGTCACCTCTTTCGTCAAACAGGAATACTGCAGAAGTATTCTTTCCACCCCATCCCAAGGGGGACAGTCGACTAGATGCACCTACACGCACCTCAGACACGTCCCTTACGCATACCGTAATGCTCTGGCCTGTCCTACTCTCACATATTTATGGCAATTCCAGCACAAGACAGATATGCCGTCTACTAAATACACTCCACACGCACCTCAAACACACTCCAGATGCACACCTTAGTGCTCTGGTCTGTCCTTCTCTCTTATATTTATAGCTATTCCAGCACAATGCAGGTATACCACCTAAATATACACCACACGCACCTCAGACACACTTGTCTAGATGCACACAGTAGTGCTCAGACCTATACTTCTTTGTTACCATCAAATGGGGCAACGCCGACCAAAATTTTGGTGTGTTTTTTGGAATTTTACAAATAAAACTCTTCGGAGAAAGTGAATTTTATTAGCTAGATTAACACAAATACATGGAATGTTGAGGAATCTTTCTCTGTCCATGAATTTTTCGTGGCTTTTCTCCAAATAACTTAATATGGCACTTGAAAGTGAGGTCAGAATTGCCCCATTCAAAATTCTTGTGGGGCAATTCAGACCATCAACAAAGAAATTATATAAAACACAATATAATGTCCATATTGATTAATTGTTATCCTTAAATCTTTTTTGGAACATGTTAATAATAATCACAACACAAAACTGATCCCTTCTTGTGAATATTATATGCTAAAACATATTTATGTTCAAATTTTCACTCATTTCATGTTCATCGCACTAGTCTGTTGCCAAAATCATTATGGAAGGCGATCTTTGTCTTGTAAATTTGGGCTATTTTCAGCTTCATAACAATTTGATCCACCCTAGTCAGTGCAATGTCTGGATTCACAGGGTCGTAGTGACACGAAAGGAGCATACCGCTTCCGGAACCCATATGCCCAGTCTCTTCCAGGTAGGTTATCCTTAACCCAAGACGTCCTGACGACGTATGGGTACGTTGCAACATTTTGCATTTGCCAGTCCCGACGACGTACTGGTACGTCGTGCAATTGCAAGGTCCCTAATGTGCACAATTTTCAATTTTCACGCATGATTTTTCATACATATATACGGGACACCTTCCTCTATTCCTCTACAAGATCCCAAGCAGGGACAAAGTCTTACACCACATAACTTCCTCCCTCCCCCCGCATGCCATTGTCTCGGCAGTTCACCTGTTACCAGTGACCTGGCCAATAAAGACATTCAGGGCCAGAGTGATTCCCCAATTGATGACAATGTGGAGGACAAGGTTTGCATAGCATTGGAGGAAGAAACAGTCAGAAATGATGATCAGGTAATGTGGCAAAAGAAGGTCAGGTATGGTGATGAGTTAGTGAGTGAAACAATGCTTATAATGCCTATATTACTGTTTGAAAACCAATATACTCTCATACTACATATAAATCCGTACCATGTAAATAAATAAATACCGTTTATGAGTGGTGTGAAATAGTTATCCTCCCATAGAACTCGTTTTCTTTGGTGCCAGCCTGTTAGAAAACCCAGTCAGGTAAGGAGGTACTGCTACCTGGATCGAGTATTTTAAATGTCAGGTGAGCGATTTCTCTATGAAATTTCGATGTTTCTCACCTAAGGAGGAGGTTTTAGCCAAAAAAATTTTTTTTGAAAATACCTCGGGATTGGGGGGTGTCGGAGGTGCGAAATAGCTCGGGACGTGACGGGTTAAACTCGGGAATGTGACGTTCATGGCGATCTAGATGGTCTTTAATGAAGTTACGGAGGTTATCTATGCTGAATTCTAGCCCATAATCCCCTAGGGCATTAACATTCTGAGCTATAGCTTTCTCCTCTTCTAGTAAGAGGGCTGTCTTGCGCCCTGGTGAACCTGGGTGTATATATGTGACTGCAGCTCGTGCCTGAAAAGTTGTCTTGGGTACGCCATGCTTTTCACTTGCCTCTCTTTGGCTCATTCCCTGATCCATATCCATAAGAGCCTTCACAACATCATCTTCGGTGTATTTTGTGATAGTCTTCCACTTGTAATTTCTCACCAACTGAATTATAATGAACAAAAAATTTATTCGCATGCTTAGATTAATACATAGTATGTCATTTTAGCTTATACTATGCTGCAATTGCTTGTAAATAAATAAAAAAATATATATATATATTTTTCTGTAACTGAACTATGACGGTCGGCATTGCCCCATTTTAGTGGCCGGAATTGCCCCACTTAAAAATAAAGTCTATAACTCAATATATATAAATGTCAGAGATTGTAGCAAAGTGGTGTGCACTTACCTTGGTAATTGTGGAATGTATGGCTATAGGTTTGATTAGGCTAAGTAGATCTTGAAACTGGCTGCAGACCTTAGCATTTGGAGTTCAGTGGCACATGAAAAATCTTGAAGTCAGTAAAAAAATTGAATAAAATAAATGGCATGCAGAAACATAACCAAATGTTAACACAACATTCCAAAACTATTTACTAACAACAACACGAAGTTTAAACATCATAACCATATAAATAACTTCGCAATTTAAAAATTTCTTAATATTTTCAAAGCAGTCAGCTTTACCCCACATGGTCAGAATTGCCCCATTTGACGGTATGTTTATGGCTACCATATTTCAGCACAGCGCAGTTATGCTGTCTGCTAGATACCACATGAACCTCAGATGCACACCAAATACATCACCAGTACTTTCCACCCCACAGCATCCTTCCCCAGTAGACATGTACCCCAGCCACCAAGAATGTACTGGGACAACGAGTGGATGAGTGAGAGGGTGAATGAGAAAGGAAGTGAGTGAATGAGTGACACAGCTGGGGACACACGGGATTTGGCCGCCCTTGTAGTAATGACAAAAATGTCAACATATCAGTTGAAGATCTTTCTATCTATCTATATACCTAGGCTGCTTCCCCCAAGGAAAGGGAGGTAGTCCAGACAGGACGACACACTCCCCATATACTCATCTATTCAAAAACATTCATTTGCACCTTAGCCCCACAGGGGAGAAGGGACAGATCCTCACCGCACCACACCACACAAAGGTCAACTGCACAGTGCAATCAGTGACATCCGCAGCAGGGCCTGACAGCAGAACCGGTTTACCTCTGCCACATCATAATAGAGCCATCCCCTTACCTGCACCTGACCTGACTAGCTGATCAGACCAAATGCGGGAGAATATCCCCTCAGGGCTGCATCATCATTTATTCATTCACAATTTCTCTCCATTTATTTCTATCACGCGCAGCCACTCTTCCTTGCTCAACAGACATCCCTCTCACATCTAGCACTGTCTTCACACTGTCCATCCATCCTATTTGTAATCTCCCTCTCAGCCTTACACTTTTCACATCAGATCTAGTTATCTTTTTCACCAATTGCTCATTACCCATTCTCTCCATATGCCCAAACCATCGCAACACCCTCTGCTCAACTCTATCAGCCATCTCCCGAACAAGTCCAGTTCTCCTTCGCACTTCATCATTTCGCACTTGATCCATACGCATCACTCCACACATACTCCTTAGACACCTCAATTCCATCATATTCAAAGTTTTCCTCTCTGCTACACCCATATTCCATGTTTAAGCCCCATATAACGCAGTCGGTACCACAACACCCTCATACAGCCTTCTCTTTACATCCATTCGAAGCGAATGACATCTAAACACCTTTTTCATTCCTCCCAGCACCTTTCTGATATCATTCATTCTAAACTTCACTTCTGCATCTATTCTTCCATGCACAGCAACATGTGACCCTAAATATTTAAAATACTCTACCTCCTCAACCAACTCACAATTCAAAACTAAATTCATCCTTCTACCATCTACCAACCTCGTACACTTCATCACTTTATTCTTATTCTCATTTACTTTCGATTTCCTCTTTTCACCCACCCTTCCAAACTCCTTTACCAACTGTTTCAATCTCTCCTCTGAATCAGCCACCATTGCAGTACCATCTGCAAACAGCAGCTGCTTCAGATTCCACTCTCCACCATCAACATTCACCAGACTCAGACCTCCACCTAAAACCCTTGCATTCACATCCCTTACAAAACCATCCATATAAATATTAAACAACCAAGGCAACATCACACATCCCTGTTGCAGCCCCACTCTCATAGGAAACGAATCACTCATTGCATTTCCCACTCTTACACACACTCTACTATTTACATAAAAACTCTTCACCCATTTTAGTAACCTACCATCAAGTCCATACAATCTTAAAACAGTCCACAATGCCTCCCTATCAATTCTATCATACACTTTCTCTAAATCCATGAATGCCCACAACACATCCTTGCCTTTCGATAAATACTTTTCACACACTTGTCTCACAGCAAACACATGATCCACGCATCCTCTCCCTCTCCTAAAGCCACACTGCTCATCACCAATCACTCCCTCTGTACCCTCTCTAACTCTCATAATTAACACTCTGCCATACACCTTACCTACAACACTCAACAGACTTATACCCCTAAAGCTAGTACATTCTTATTTATCACCCTTGCCTTTATACAACGAGACTACACGAGCACTTGCCCAGTCAACTGGCACCATACCTTTCACAAAGCACACATTCAACAATCTTACTAACTAGTCAACAATAGTAACTCCACCATCCTTCAGGCATTCCACAGCACACCCATCCATACCGGCAGCTTTCCCTGTTTTCATCTCCTTTACTGCCTTCTCCACTTCCTCCTTCGTGATCAAAGAATCATTCAATTCTCTCAACATATTTATTACTTGCACCCTTCCATCCGCCACAATCTCATCCACCCATTCCTTCTCTACATTTAACAATCTTTCAAAATACTCTGCCCATCTCATCCCTACTGCATCCATCTCAATTAACATTCTTCCATCCTCTTCTTTTACTCGCTCTTCCTTCCCAGACTCTCCCTCTCACACGCTTTTAACCTCCTTCCAGAACATCTTCTTACTCTGTTGAAAATTCTCAGTCAGCCGCCTGCCTCACCTCTCATCTGCTGCAACTTTAGCATCACGCACAGCTCTTCTCGCCCTATTCCTCTTTTCCTTATACCTCTCATATGACACCTCATCCTTCCTCTGCAGCCACACTTCATATGCACGTCTCTTCTCAGTCACAGCCATACTTACTTCCTCACACCACCATTCACTTCCTTTTCTTACACCACCACCCACACGTCTCACACCACACACCTCTTCTGCATGCCCCACCACAGCACTCTTAAACAACTGCCATTCCTCCTCCACACTGCCATTTTCCTTATTTTTCACTGCGTTCCACTCATCTTTCAATTTCTTCTGATACTCTATCATTTTCTCTCTTTTATCCAACTCAATCACTTTCAAAACCTCCCTGCCACACCTAACCCTCCAAGCTCTCACCCATCTCTTACCTACTCTTAACTTTCCCTCCACCAGGTAGTGGTCAGACATACCTCCACCCTCCCCTCTCAGAACTCTCACATCCAACAATCTTCCTATTACATTCTTGGACACAACCACATTGTCCATCAAAGCTCTATAAACAACCCTTCCACCCTCCTGTCTCACCCATGTATACTTATAAATATCTTTCTCCTCAAAAAGTGTATTTCCAATCACCATCTCTCGCTCAACGCACATCACTATCATTCGTTCCCCATTTTCATTTCTTCCAGGCACACCATGCATACCAACTACACCTTCAACTGCTACATTTCCCACTCTAGCATTCAGATCTCCCATCATTACCACATTCATATTCGCTCCAGAACTCTGCAGACACTCATCAACATCATTCCAAAAAGACTCCCTCTCTTCCTCATCCCTTTCACTACCAGGCCCATATGCACTCACAAACACCCACAACTCACGTTCAAATTTCGCTTTCACCCACATCAGTCTCGATGACACCTCCTTCCATTCAATCACACACTGTTGTACTTCCGGATTCACTAACAAGGCCACATCTTCTCTTGCCCTTCTTCTATCAACACCTGACAATCTTCCATTCACACTTCCAAACATAGACTCACCCTTCTCTTTCATCTTCGTTTCACTCAAAGCTAACACATCCAACTTTCTTCTCACAAACATTCTCCCAATCTCCTCCCTTTTAGCCTCAATCGTACTAAATCCACGCACATTCATAGAACCAATCTTCAGGGTACGGGAATAAATCAATCCCCCATCCCTTTCTCTGGTCTCTCTCTTTTTAGGAACTTAAAACCAGAGGAGGGGGTCCCTAGTCCCCTCACCCCGCCCCTCTTAGTCGCCTTTTACGACACGCAGGGAATACGGTGGCAGTATTCTTTCTAACACAACCTGGCCGCAGGGTAGTAGTACCACTCCATAGTGCGGCCAGATTGTGTCCCACCCGCCACAGGGGGGGACACAATCATTATCTTACACAACAAGCACAAATACGAAGCATTATATACTGAAGACTTTCCTATTATTTGTTGCTCAAAATTCCACCGTGAAGAGGAAAATGAAAGGATATTTTAGACGCAAAAGGAAAAGTTTATACAAGAAATCATTACTGAAGCAGTTCTGTAGATTATATATAAAACAAAAAATGTGGGTTAATCACTTCCTTGTTTTAACTCGTTATTTCATTGTCTTAGTCAACGCTGGGCATTACAAAACTTTGTGAAAATCTGCGTCCTGGATACAGCAGAAAATTACAGTATTGGGCTCTTATGACTCGCTCTCAGTTTAATGAATTTGTATGGCGTTAGATGGAAATATAAGAGAAGACGCAACCATGACAGAATTAATGTTGTCAGTATTTACGGTCAGGTTCCAATCGCTCACTCTTAGATGAATAAAAATATTCCTGACTCCTACACTTCTTTCCATGCAACAAGTATTCCACTTTCTAAAAGTATTTAAAGTTTTGGTGTTTCACTTAAAAGAGCCCTCAGCTGGATCTTTCTCGTTAGATCACTTGCTAAAATTGCTTCAAAGAAATTTATTCGCTGCCGAGCAGTCAGTCATAATTTACATGAGTCATGTGCACTCCCAACTCGAATATTGTTCAGTCTTATGGAGCGGATGAAAGGAGGTTGCTCTAAAATAACTGAACAAAATTTAAAATAAAGTTATACGAATAACTATTAACCCAACAAATACATATAAAATACTTCCCCTACAAGTAAAAAGAAATGTTGCCTCTCTTACATTATTTTGCAGGTGATTTTTATGGTAAACGTTCAGATGAAGTTCCATCGACTGAGTCACGTCTCAGCTCAGTACCCCTGCTATTTGGAGATCCAGTAGAGCTCAGGGTTTGAGAGTCATAATGCCATAATGCAGAACTTCTGCCTACAGTATCAAAATTCCCTTAATCTCTGAACCATTTCTGTTTGAAATTCTCTGCCCCAGATTAGTTTCCCGCAGACTTCATCCCACTGCGGGTCACGTCCAGATTTTTTTATGAATAAAGGACACCAGCAATCGGGTAAATTACTATCTGTATGAAATTTATGTTTCCTTCATTTGTTCATCTTAAAAAAAAGAAAAAAGAAAAAAGACCCATTGCTTCACCAGTCCCTCCTGCAGTTTTTTCCCATCTGCTCCGACTCCCTGACTTTTTTCCTCACAACCAGATTCACCAAAAGAGTTGTATGTGTAGCGTCAAGTAACTCTCGCACAAATTAGTATGTGCTTGGTCTTGCACTTTTCCCTCCACTACCTACAGGGTCACATAAGTCACTGCAGCTCTCACACAACGAGATTGTTACTTCTTATTTGACCGTAAGAAACGTTGTTAGAATGCCGCAAGAGTTTAACACATCCTTCTGCAAAAAACCACTGTCTTCCATATGAAAGTTCTCAGACTTTTAACAATATACAGCTCAGTCGATATCAACTCAACACCATGGGTAATTTTTTTTCTGTGGTGTTTTTTTAGAAGAATTATATTAACACCCTTAAGAAATCATACAAGGTTACTACACTTGACAGGACCCTATTTGCCCCTGCGTTAAGAGTGGTTTCATGTGTGTGTGTGTGTGTGTGTGTGTGTGTGTGTAAACGAATGGTTGGCGTCTTATAGATTCCTCTCCTTTCAGCGACTCCGTTTGGTCTCTTTCTGTTCTCTGGATGTTACTTCTGTTACTGCCGCTGTTACATCTGTCATAGTCTCTGCCAACATGTCTCACTGAAATAAGGCAGATACCAAGTAATTCGCTATCCGATGAATACTTTTGATACTTTCCTACTGTAATACAGCGGAAATGCAACATTCATCTAAGCAAACAGTTCACACATA
>NC_137041.1:19003404-19058444 GCF_032717465.1 Coenobita brevimanus
GAACAAATCTCCTGTAATAACCTACCATTCCCAAAAATCTTTGTAGCTCTTTCCTACTTTTAGGTCTGGGAAGATCACTTATAACCTGAACCTTAGCTCCTGGTGGTGCAACGTGTCCATCACCAATTACGTACCCAAGGTACTGAACTTTAGCTTGACCAAACTCACACTTTGATAAATTAGCTACAAGATTAGCCTGAACCAAACGCCCAAGAAATTTACTGACATGGCATAGGTGATCTTTCCAGTTGTCACTGAAGATTAATACATCATCAATATAAACAACACACCCTGCCAAACCCTCTGTTACAACATTCTTGAGCTTCTGAAAAGTGGCTGGTGCATTCTTCATACCATATGGCATTTCAGAACATGCAAAAGTCTTTCCTAGTGTTACAAAACATGAGATCTCCCTAGCACTTTCAGTCATAGGTACTTGCCAGTATCCCTTTAACAAATCAAACTTACTTATGTACCTAGCCTTTCCGATCTTGTCTATGCAATCTTCCACGCGAGGGAGAGGGTAAGTGTCTGTTTTGGTTATCTGATTAACACGTCTGTAGTCGATGCAAAGCTGCTGTGACCCACGTGGCTTAGGGAGTAGAGTGACAGGAGAACTCCACTCGCTCTGACAGGGCTCAATCATCTTGTGGTCCAACAGGTAGCCAAGCTCCTTCTGGATGAGAGGAACTTTCACTGGGTTCACACGGTAAGGAGGCAGTTTAATTGGCTTTGCGTCTCCAACATCGACATCATGCATCAACACAGTGGTTCTTCCTGGAGTGGCACGGAACACTTGCGGGTACTCCTGCAGTAATGCCGAAAACTCCTCCCTTTCCTCGGGAGCTAGATGAGAAAGCTTAGTCTGGAGATCATTCATGATATCAGGATTCTTCCCCAAACTATCACTCAGGCTCATGCTGCATGGGAGAACTTCACTTACAGACTCGGGTGGAACAGGTACAGTGCAGACTGGGTTATTTTCGTCTCGCCTGTGATATAACTTTAGCATGTTGATGTGACAAAGTTGCTTGTTCTTTCTACGATCTGGTGTGGCGATGACATAGTTGACATCACTGAGTTTCTCCTCGACGAAATAAGGACCACTAAACTTGGGTTGAAGAGGTTGCCCATGCACTGGAAGCAGAATCAAAACCTGATCTCCTGGCTGAAAGTGGCGTAACCTGGACTTCTTATCATACCAAGTCTTCATCTTCTGAGCAGCTCCTAAATTCTCTCTCGCCGGCTGTAAAGCAGTGGACAGCCGTTCTTTGAACTTCATCACATACTCCAGCAGGTTGACATCATCTTCCTCCGACAGCCAGCATTCCTTGAGTAGCTTAAGGGGTCCTCTTACTTCATGGCCAAACAGTAGTTCAAAGGGTGAGAAGCCCAGTGATTCATTTGGAGATTCTCTTGCGGCAAATACAACGAATGGAAGACCTTTATCCCAATCTTTCTGATGTTCCAAACAGTATTTCTTCAGCATCGATTTGAGTGTTTGATGATATCTCTCCAACGCTCCTTGGGTCTGGGGATGGTAAGCTGAAGACGTGATCTGGGTGATGCCCAACTCTTTCAGAGACTGCTTGAAAACATTTGACATGAAATGGCTTCCCCGGTCTGACTGTACCTCCTTGGGCAGACCAAACTTGGTGAAGAACCCTAGCATTTCCTTAACCACGATCTTTGCTGAGATATTTCTAAGTGGAATGGCTTCAGGATAACGAGTAGCCATATCAATCAGGGTCAGCACATAAGAAAATCCTGAAGAAGTCTTAGGAAGAGGGCCCACAATATCCACCAATACACGGGTGAATGGCGCCTCAAAAGGAGGAATGGGAAATAGAGGTGTAACCTTTTCGGTCTGATTACACTTCCCCACAACTTGACAGGTGTGACAAGACTTACAATACCAGGAAACATCTCTGAAGTTACCTTGCCAGTAGAAGTGTTTCAGAATGCGTGCCACAGTCTTCCTCACTCCAAGGTGTCCTGCCAAAATGGAATCACGAGCCACTCTAATGATATCCTGCCTACAAACACGAGGGATGACAACTTGATGTACAACCTCCCATTCACAGTCGGCTGATGCTGTTGAGGGTCTCCACTTCCTCATAAGTACTCCTGACTTTATATAATAACAAGTAGAAGCACCAGCTGACTCTTCCTCATTGCAAGCAGAGTTAGCTAGACCTTTCAACTCAGGGTCAGCAACCTGCAACTCAACCA
Organism: Coenobita brevimanus; assembly: GCF_032717465.1. Lineage (NCBI taxonomy): Eukaryota > Metazoa > Arthropoda > Malacostraca > Decapoda > Coenobitidae > Coenobita > Coenobita brevimanus. The sequence continues at coordinate 19,005,637 of NC_137041.1, forward strand.
ACTCTTGACGAGACAAATTATCAACACTACGGGGTACTGCCTCATCTGGTGAGTGGGCCGCAGTCACTGGCTCACTAGACAACTGAGGAGCTAGACACACTTGACTTCCACCAATACCATTTCCAAGTAAGAAAGTTACACTTGACATTGGGATTGTCTCAACCAACCCAACCATAACGGAACCATTAACAAAACCAGACTCTAAATTCACTCTGCACAGAGGGACAGAGAAGTAATTATTCCCTACACCTTGTAAGATTACAGTTTCATCAGAGGAATTAACATTAGAGCCTAGAACATTGGTCAGCATAAGGCATTGGCAAGCACCTGTATCACGATATATTTTAACTGATTTCCTGTCATTATTGTCCGGAGGACTGACAAAACCATCAGACAGGAAATCAGCACATGAACTCTTGAGAGTGTCATCCACGTTACTGCTCAAAAGAGGAGTTTCATCATGAGAATTAAATTTACCCATCAAAGCAGGTTCAGTTAACTCGGTTAAAGAATTCTGGGAACTCTCAAGGGTGGACACTAGACCAATTGACTGAATATTTAAAGATTCCTTTTTGTTCACATCACGCTGTCTCCTGAAACATTTCTCCGTAGTATGACCAAGCTTACTACAATAAGTACATTTATTTTTCTGAAATCTAGAGGTGAAGCTGGTATTTACTTCCTGAGAAACATCATCTTTATTCTCTTTCCTGTTACCTGTACTCTGAGTAGAATATCTCTTGTGAGTGAGAACATATTCATCAGCTAAAACTGCAGCATCAGACAAATTAGCTATTCTATTCTCATCAAGATATAGGCTTACATCTTTATTAATACACCTTTTGAAGTCCTCCAGCAAAATCATCTGCTTAAATTTATCAAAATCAGAATTTACATTCTTAGAATTTAACCACTGCTCTAACAGATCTTCTTTGATTTTTGCATACTCAACATGAGATTGCTTATCTTGCTTATTAGTTGTCCTAAATTTTACTCTATAGACTTCAGGAACAAGCTCATAGGCCTTAAGAATCAAGCTCTTAACTACATCATAATTATCAGATTGATCCTGAGGCAAAGATGCATAAGTTACTTGAGCTTTACTGGTGAGAACACTCTGCAGGAGTACTGGCCAATACTTTTTTGGCCAATTAAAACCTGTAGCTACCCTTTCAAACAACTGAAAATACTTTGTTAAATCAGATTCATCAAAAGGAGGGACAAGTTTAACATTTTTAGCCACATCAAAATCATCAGAGCTAGATGATCTAGTTCCACCTTGTTTCATGCGATACTCGTGGTCTGCATGAATCCTAGCAAGTTCATTTTGTGCCTCCTGAATACGAGCCTGAGACTCACCCTGTGCCTGTGCCTCTTGAATACAAGCCTGAGACTCAGCCTCCTTAGCACGTGCCCGAAACTCAGCCTCCTTAGCACGAGCCTCCTGCAGGGCTAGCTGTAACTTAGCTATTTTAATCTGCTTTTGCTCATCTGGAGGAGTTACATCAAACAAGCCTTTATTAATCATGCCAACAATTTGATCTTTTTGGATGATGAGAGTGAACAGCAATTCCCAATTGTTGAGCAACAAGCTTAAGTTCATTCTTTTTTCTGTTTTCTACATCACACAGTGTTTGCACATTTGACAAAAAATCTTTGGCTTCATCAAGAGTAGTAATAGTAGACATCATGAATAAATCACAGTCACAAAATATCAAGCAATATCCTTATGATAATATCCTGAATATCCTGGCGAGGTCACCAAATTTATGTTACGGAACAGAGAGAGATAACAAACACTTCAAGTGAGAATACTAAAATCACTACTGTCCCGCAAAGTTCCAGGTTCAAAACAAAAGAGTTAGGTAAAATTACAAGTTAAAGTGTAATGCTGAAACTAACAACTAAACATTCAGGACTCATAAGGATGATGTAATGGCAAAAACAGGTTAAATATATGGTTAACTGCAATAGCCTCTATTAACACGAATTTAGCAAGAACAAATTTATCTAAGTCAGCCCTGATAAATGAGAAAACCGGATAATGCTCAGTTAAAGCAAGATATATTATTAAAGGTACAAATATATATATATATATATATATATATATATATATATATATATGATGATATATATATATATATATATATATATATATATATATATATATATATATATATATATATATATATATAGAACAAGCGTGAAGAACTGAAGTTTTTTTTATTTTTTCCCTAACCGAGGAAGTTAATATACTGAGGTGCCCATTAATATCTTCACGACAAGAGGTCAGCCCAGCACAACTATATAGATGGGCGGCTGTAAAAAAGAAAAAGAAGGACACAGAAATAAGACGTCCGCATATATCGGAGTACGTCTTCCAAAACTGACAGGACCTTATTTCAGCAATAGATATTCTAATAGGATTTCTAATCATACGAAGGAAACGGTGAGCTAATGTTCGTATAATTGGGCTTTTATCGAGTTAGACTGTGATATATAGGTGATAGATAAGTAGATAGATATACTGATTGATTGACTCATTGACTGATAGATTATGTAGGTAGTGAAGTAGACAAACAGATAGATAGAATAAAAATGGGCAAACAGACAGACAGTGACCGATGTTAAGGAGGAACAGGTAGGCAGATAAGTAAACATACTGTAAAGACGAACAGAAATAAAAAAAAATCAGCAGATACACACACAGACGCAGGTAAACATACGAGTAATGATAGCTAGAGAGACAGGTGGAGATATGGAAATATAAAGTACAATATCAGATGGCTAAATATTTTGATAGAGACAGGCTGACCGATAGATTGATCGATCGATCGATCGACAAATAGGTAGATAGAATGATAAAGAGGTAGAGAGGTTATGAAATTGGCCAGACATGTTAAACTAAAATGGAAAACAAAATAACTCCATTAGCAGCAACGAAAGGCAACAGAAAACGAGGAAAACTGCATTAATGAAACTAATACAGCATAATATGGTAAAAATACCGAGAACAAATGTAACAAACGGAGATGCGTGGTAGAGCGATAATGGAAGACAAAATATGACGACGATATCACGCAAAAAGGAGGGGACAGAAAAGCAAAGAGAAAATGACACCAAAAGCAAAAGTTAGGCAATAAGGAGTGAAGACGGAAGGTGGGGAGTGACTGAAACACACACACACACACACACACACACACACACACACACACACACACACACACACACACACACTTGCCGTAGCAGAAGGATGGTGATATATTATTCTGTGTGTCTTGTGTGGACAAAGAAGAGACAATCTTTGGATCCTCTTTAACTTTTATCAAGCCTCAGCTCACGGTAAATGATGGAGGGGAGACTTAGTAATCGTCGTAAGAGCATCAATAAGGTGACTTTTATTTATTTTAATACACGAAACCGACATAGTGCAAGTAGCGTAATTGTTTTACTTAGCATGTGTGTGTTTGTGTGTGAACAAAATAATTCCAAGTTTTGACCCGATATATACCAATCTTGGTGGAAAGATTTAGGGTCAACCAAAGGGTTAAACTTTGGGCTTTGAGAGCCATTGGTCAAAGCTGAAGGCTACACGGCAAGTTGAACTTAAATAGTTATGATCCGATTTAAGCCATACTCTGTGGAATGGTTGAGGGTATGGCAAGGATATATAAAACAAGGATAAATGGATTCGAATTTGTAGAGTCAGTGGTTAAAGTCAGGGTGCAGGGTCGAAGGATCGACCATATAATTCAAATAATTTTGATTAGTTTTGGACCAAACTTGATGGAAATGTTGAAGGCCAGTCAAGGAAGAAGATATTTGATTTTGAGAACAACAGGTAACAGGTCAAGGTCAGAGGGCAAGGTCAACTCAGTTTTGATCCAGCCTGGTGCCAAGTTTTAGAGAAGGGCTGAGGGCTAGGGAAGGAGAAAACAATTAATTTTGAGAACAAGAGGTTGATCGGTTGATCGTGAAGGTCACAGGGCAGCGTCGGATGTTCAACCATTAAACTACCTACAGCGGCAGGTGTATTCTGATGGCTCCCCATGTTTTTGTTTTTTTATTATTGGTGTTTACAGACGACATCATGCACTTTAGGAAAGATTTTTCGAACTGAGAGGGTGGGATGTAGTGCTCATAGTTTCCTTTATTGTAATTCATACACGTTAACATATCCCAGAATTTCTACTTTCGTAGCTCATTCCACATAACTCAGTGGCAGAAAATGGCAGTACTACGGCTGAACATTCTTTCCACTTCGCTTCTTCGTGACCAGCACCATATTCCATTGTTTATCTTTTTAATACTCTGCATTCAAGATAGAGATGGCAATTTTAGGCCAAAGTAAAGTGAACAGAATATACTAAGCTGTTTTCCAAGCCTAAATAAATCCGTCTGGTTGTATATAGTTTTCCTAACCCAAATAAATGCGTCTTGTTGTATGTCTGTATTAGAATGATCCGATTTCTTTATGTTTGTTGGTTTGTCCATTTGTTGCTGTAACACAGCAAATTTTGTCACTGATCCACCTGGTGAACAAGCCTACACCTTTTTTATCCTTAATGACCTAGAGCAGCTTGTGCAGCACCGTACCCATATCCCTGACCGCCTTGGAGAAAGCTCCAACATACTTGACCTCTTCCTTACAATTAATCCTTCAGCTTACACTGTCAGTCTTATCTCTCCATTGGACTCCTCCGATCACAACCTGATCACCTTAACCTGTCCTATTGTCAGGATGCCATATTATAAATAGAAGTCAAAACAGATAGCATGATGGATAGATAGATAGATAGATAGATAAAGCACCAGACAAGGTCTGGGAAAAGGAAATTAGCTTGCAACTCTCCAAGTGAAGGAATGCTGGACGTGCACTGGAAGCCGTACATACACACAGACATAGAGTGTTCTAGAAGCTTCCACAACAGTATAGCCCACGTGATACGACCCTTGCTAAACAAGAAAGTAGGAATCAGAGCTCAGAAAGGGGCAAGCTATAGAACCAGCAGGTAGTGGAGAGATCAAATGAGAAGAGGGGTCCGACTAGACTTAGTTGGTAATTTAAGTCCCTGTGTAATACATATGCTGCTCAACTTAGACTTTCTTTGAAGATAATAAATCAAGATCAACTCCCTGTATTCATCTTTAACTCCCCCTGATCTTCAGTTACCAAAATAACTTTAACGAAAACTCAAGACTTATCTATTACAAGACTAAAGAGTTACATAAATATAAATGGTGGCTACGAAGTTTCAACAATAAATGGTGGCAGCACAGTAACGATCGACTCTGCGCCTACAAACCATCATTTCTACAAAAGTAGGCGAAACTCTAACGAAGGTCATCTCCAGTTCTACAGCTGATTCTACATTACTACAATTCTATGATCAAGTAACCACAAGCGAGTATACAATAAGAAGAATGAGTCTACGAGTCTACGAGCCTACGAGTCTACAAGCATACAGTAGCAACGACGAGTTACAAGTGAGGATCAACAAGCTCTACGATTAACTACAAATAACAAGTCTACAAGACAACTCTATAATCTTCTTCACACAACTTCAAGCGGCAGCAAGAATAAAAAACAAAACAAGTAAACGAAAAGCAAGAACAAAGCAACAAGCACTAGATCCCCAACACTCTCTTCTACCGCTCCCCTACCTCCATTGCTGACGCAGGTCAAGACGATGCGGCAAACATCAGAGCCACATTTATAACGCATCTCACTCACCTTTCTTCAATCAGGTTTCTCATCGCTACTCAGTTACTCATCACAGCTACCAGTGTGAGAAGCCGATGTCACCATGAATATCTGCTGATACGACGTCACCATGCGTGTTTGCTGAGACGACGCCATGACACTCAATGTGTGACTGACACCAGGCACTTCTCACCCACTACTCGTTACTCATGCTCCGACTCATACTAATTAATTTACACAGTATTGAGTGGGAATTCGACATTCTATGATGAGGTTCACCTGTGGGTACAGCTGTTAACCACTACATTCATGAGGCCATGGAATTTCCTGAGCAATATCATCCATCAACACAGCCCTAGAATTATCGAGAGGAGATCTTCATTCAACTCTGCATTTAGCTTCCGAGATCGACAGCTGTTTTCGACTCGCCTCTCCGAGTGACCATCTGTATCAAGTGGGTGTAATTATACTTACTCATTTCTTCTCAGTGCTTTAAATAAGGTACAATCACCTCCTTTACTTATTTTTATATATAGACTTATACACTCACTATCTATCATTCATTACAACTCATTTACTCATCTATTTAGTTAGGACATAAACAAATGACGTATTTCATAACACTCTATCTTAGCAACATGATTTCTTTTTAGCTGAGTGATATGACATGAATATTTTCATCTCCACCCGTGTTAGTACCAGATGATACACAGTTAGCGTCCACTGCAGATACACAATTAGGAGAGCACCAGGGCATCACACCCACCCTACAAATTCACCGCAAACTAAAGATAAAGAAACTAATACCTCAATTCTAGATGTTAATGATGATGCTTGGCAAACCCCCACTGATGTAGCGAGTAAGAACTTTGTCTCTGACTTGCATATCTATGAAAATATAGTTAACAGAGTTCATTGTTCAGGGAAAACTTATTCCACTATTCCCTCAAACAACGATAAACATGTCCAAGATAAATAAACAGAGCAACCAGTGAAGATGAGTACCTCGGATCAAACTCAGATATACGTATATCTATCTATCTATCTATCTATTGCCAGACGCCTCAATCCCGTTTGGGGTGGCCACAAACAAATCGACTCCAAGTCGCCCTGTCCCCCGCCATTTCACTGCCTGCTCCCAACTCACACCCCTCTCCACTCCATCCCTCCATCTCATCCTCGGCCTCCCCCTCCCTCTTTCCCCCTCCACCTCACTCACATACACTCTCTTCGTCAGTCTTTCACCCTCCATCCTCTCCACATGGCCAAACCACCTCAGTGTGTTCCTCATAACGCTTCCTATCACATCCACATCAACACCACAACGCTCCTTTATATCCTCATTCGTCAGGCTGTCTCTCCATGTGACTCCACAGGCTCCTCTTAAATAACTCATTTCCACTGCTCTCACTCTTGACTTGTGTCCTTCCAACAACGTCCAAGCTTCACTTCCGTACGTTAGAGTTGGTATCACAATACTGTCATGTAGTAACTTTTTCACTTCCATGCTCACTCCCCTGTTTCTTATCACTTATTTCAAAGAACCAGCAACGTATATCATGAGGATAAAACTGCCCCGAAATTCTCTGGCACAGAAAAAGATCGTATTGATGTCATTTCACTGGTTCATCAATGCAAACAGATCATGTAAAATGGCACATTACAGATGAGCAAGAGAAAATTGCTATTTTTTCCTCTCAGATAAATCAGGAAAAATGCCCGGCAGGAAACTTGCTTAAGTCAGACAAGCTTCTCCGAGCTAAGACATATGATGAATTTAAAACTGAATTTTTGAAGACATTTTCTGGAGGTATTAACTTTTTGCCACGTATAATCCCAGAATTTCATAAGATTGTAGATCTTGTAAGGGAGCACACTACAAATCATGTGCTCAGTGAAATAACTGCTGATGTCTCCAAGATCAAAAGAACATTATTAGCTACCTTAGAAAATTCAAGCTGGATAACAGGAGATGGAAAGATGTCCTCAGACCTCGTTGTGGACATCATTGGTTATGTAGCTGCCTTATGTAAATTACCTGATAGGACCCTCAAGATCGCCAAGACGATAGCGTACACCCTAGGTATGTGCTTATTAGACTTAACAAGGTAGAAATGCAGTGTAGCAAAGCAGGGGTAATCGAAACACAATCACATTCTAGTAGAATGAGAGTGTCTGAGACAGTATCAGCTGTGAAAACAGCTACAGCTACCCCAAACAGGGAACAAAATCGATCGTGATCAGAAAGAAGGCAGAGCAAACAACCAAACATGTCGAGGGTTCGATCACAAACACCGGATTACAGGCAGTTTCGTAATTTTTCTTGCAGTCCAAGCATATCTCGCACCACAGACACCAATAAGTATGGGAAGTCATCTCGTAGATCACAGTCAGGATATAGGTCCATTCTATGTCATTATTGTGCAAAACCAGGCCACACAATGAATGAATGCTTTATCAAAACAAAAGAGGATAGACAAAAGACACAAGGATTTGGTCCCTACTGTAAGCATCATCGTGCCAAGGGCACTGGACCAGTAACTGCAAAACAGTAGAAAAATTAGTGTCTATGGTCAAATCAGGGGAAGACCAAGTCACGACAAAAAACGAACAAACGTAAAGAAAAGCAAGTCTAAAATTCACTTGGGAGGCATGTTGGGAAATGAGTGTATCTTGATACCAGCTGTATGTGAGGATCAAAACGTTTCCTTATTTTTAGACACAGGCTCTCCAGTGAACTTAATAACACAAGAAGAAATAAAGAGAATTCTTAGAAATAAGAAGAAAGTAACTTTTCTGGAAGAATCTGATTTGGATTTACTGTATATACAGTAGTTGGAAAAAAAAAATCACAGTAAAAGGTATGATAAGGTTAAACATCAGTTTCACAGAGACAACAAGACCAATCTCTGCATTTTTTTTCTATCGTTGAAAACTTAGTAATTGAAGCTCATATATATGTTACTGGGCTTAAGATGCATGAAAACAGAGAAAATAACTTTACTCCCACAAATGATTGGAATAGACTTTGACAATGAATTCATAGAGGAAATACCATCAGAGTCCTCACCGATTAGTAAAACAAAACCAAAAAGAATTGGTAATATTAAAAGCTTAAACAAACAGAAACAAACAGATGAGTGTATGGATCCGCTCACCCCCCCCCCCCCAGTTTCCAGGACTAGAATCCCAGGTAATGATACTGATTTATCAGTTTTTTCCGCCCATCTCACCAATGTTTTAGTTATACCACCTAACTCCTATATGAAAGTTACCATAAAGAGCAAGTTACGGAATAGTAATGCTCTTGTCTTAGAAGAATTATGTAAAGTAAAAGGATTGTCAGTAGAAAACGCATTATGTCAGATGAACGACGAAGGGTAAACTCAGATATTTCTAATTAATCACATGAATGGGGAAATACAGTTCAAAAAGAGGACTTGCATAGTTAATATTGAAAAATGTCCCGCCTCTGTGAAGGAAATAGTTGTAGGTGGAGTGACAAGTGAGATAAAATCTACGAATAGAGAAAGAATAAAAGAGAATTCAATTCACTCAGGTGAATTTGATGAAGAAAATGATTTGTTAACCCTGTTGGAAACACACAGGGACACCGTAGCATTACCCGTAGAGCAATTAGGGTGTACTAACCTGAGTAATCACAATATTAATGGGCACCCGGATACACCACCAATTTTCGTACCTGTCAACCGAATCCCACAATCTCAGCGTACACTCACAAATCAGTATGTCGATGAAATGTTAAAACTTGGAATTATTGAGTCATCAGTCTCCCCGTGGAATGCCCCATTATTCTTCGTGCCCAAACGAAATGGAGAAATGTGTGCGGTAGTAGATTACCGTAAACTAAACAATCACAATCCCAGACCGATTTCCCATGCCATTGCTAAGCGACATCCTACAGAATATTGGATCAGAAAATGTATTTTCCACGATCGATTTGCTAAGTGGTTATTATCACATTCCTGTAGATCAGGAGTCATGTAAATACACTGTCTTTTCCACAAAAGGAAGACACTATCAGTATAGAAGGATGCCCATGGGACTGAGGACAGCCCCGGGCAAATTCCAGAGTCTTATAAATAACGTATTGTCCAGAATTTTAGGATAAGGAATATTTGTTTATCTTGACGATATTATCATCACAACGAAAGATATCACAGAACATCTCCAGAAATCAGACCTACTCTTACAAAAGCTTGGTGATGCTGGTTTAAAAATTAAGCTTTCTAAATGCAAATTTTGCTATAAGGAAATAAAATTCTTAGACCACAGTTTAAGAGCTAATGGTATTCACACTACTGATGACAAAATACAGGCAGTGCGAGACTTTCCTGAACCCACTATGAATGACGAAGTAAGACAATTTTTAGGTCTAGCTGGGTACTATAGGTCATTCGTACAACAATTCTCTCATATAGCCTTTCCTCTATTCCAGGTACTCAAAAAAGATGCTATATTCCAATGGGAAGAAGAACAAAAACAAGCATTTAACAAAATAAAAATTAAACTAACAAATGCACCATGTTTGGCATATCCGGATTTCAGAAAACCATTTATTATTTGTACAGATGCATCAGTTAAAGAATTAGGGGCTGTAATGATGCAAGAAAATAAAAGAGGACAGAATCAAACAATTGCATTTGCCAGCAGACAAATAAAAGGTGCAGAGAAAAATTATTGCACTACAGACTTAGAGGCACTTGCAGTGGTTTTTGCGTTACAGAAGTTTCGAGTTTTGGTATATGGTTATGAAATACACTTATTCACCGACCATAAACCGCTAGTGGGTATGTTTAAAGTAAACTCCTCTCTAGGAGGAGAGCAAGATGGGAATGTACAGTCGAAAACTACAATGTACTTATTCATTATATACAAGGCAAAATGAATCGAGTAGCCGACACATTATCTAGGAACCCGGAAACAACTTAGGTCGCGGCATTAGATCTCAAAGGAGACATCCCAAACCACGATGAAATCGCAAAAGCACAAAGACTTGATCCAACATGGTCTAAAGTTATATACAAGTTAGAAAGTGGAGATGACATACAATTACCCAAACTACATGTACCACTAGAACAATTTACATTAATCAATAATACCTTATACAAGATCAACCCAGAATAACCAAAACACCAAAGAAATAAAAACCAGTTGGTAGTACCTTATGACATGATACCTCAAGTGTTACGAACGAAACACGATAGCCCACATGCAGGACATCCTGGAAAGGATAGGACATTCAGACAAGCCCAGTTATTATATTACTGGCCATCATTACGAAAATATAAACAATCATATAGACAGATGTGAATCATGTGCAAAACACAAAGGATACCCTATTTCACCTGCACCTATAGGTAATTACCCTGTACCACATCAACCATGGGACTCAAGATGCCATTATCATACAATAATAACCAATACCTATTCGTAGCAACGGATCATTTTTCCATTTACGTAATTTTGGCCCCAATTAAAGACAAAACAGCAGAGACAGTAGCAAAGGCAATAATAGATAATGTGATATGTCGCTTTACTACCCCAAAGGTACTAATAAGTGATAATGGAGGAGAATTTAATTCTGATATCTTACAAGAAATATGTAAGCAATACTATATCAAAACGGTTAACGTTTTAGCCTATCACCCAGCATCCAATGGGTTAGTAGAGAGACAAAACAAAAAAGTATTAGATGTGCTACGACACATTCTCAGTGAAATTATGCAAGCTGGGATGATTGGATTCCCAGAGTAGAAGCCGCAATTAATAGATCTATAAACAAATCTGTAGGAGACACACCACAATTAATTATATATGGGACAGATAAAAAATTACCATATGAGATTCTAGAAAGTCAAAATCTACCCATATACAACTACGATGATCACTCTCAACTCCGTTTACGTGAATTTCAGGACATACATAAAAGAGTCAAAAAACAATTAACGATGTCCAAGGAAGAAATGACGGAGGCATTTAATAAAAAGGCTAGAGACTCGCCTATCAGCTTAGGAGACATTGTCTATGGTACAATTCATACGAGAGACAATAAATTTTCCCCAAAATTTGAGGGCCCATACCTAATAATTAATATAAAAGCAAACAAAGTTTCAATTAGGTCACTGTCAAGTGGCGAAAAGAAACAAGTTCATATTGACCATTTAAAACGAGTTTCAAGGGAACTATCCAATAATTATACAGCCTCGGATACCACCGAACAACCGAACATAACTCATGAAACCAGTCAAGAAAACAACAATAATTACAAAAATAAATTAAGGTCATATACCAAACAATCAAACACAGGTGCAACTGTTCGAATAAAATCTACAGTACATCATTTACATGATTTAAATATCGATATAAACTCCTTCTATAAATGAAATAACAATCAAGTTAATGTTCTACGTTAGTCATCCGTAACGCACATCATCACTATCATCGACCACAGCATGACCATGTTAGAAAATTAATAGATTTTTTTGTCGGTAGGTAACGATGAAGGGACTTATGCTATGGATTCTCCTCTACATAGCAAGAGGATATGCTCACTTAGACTCCCAACACATAGTACGGCAAGGATGCCTCATAGCTCCAACGGCCACGACATCAATCGTAAAAGATGTCATGGGTACTGAAATCAGTTTCGATTACTTATACGAATTACCTTTTTATCTAGAGAACATCGCGAGACCAATGAGGACCCTGGACTTCATGATAGCAGGCTATGTTTCACAAGCACATACACAGGAAGTGGATGAAATAATGAAGTCAGCGAAATGGAAGATAGAACAGACGAAGTCAACTATGCTCATCATGATCCAAGATCTCCCATCTCATGGAACGAAGGTATTGAGCACCACGAACAACATTACATGTACTCGCCAAAAGCGCGGTTTGTTCGACCTGGGTGGTGCAATTCTTGGGAACATCTTTGGATTGGCTACAGAGGAAGACCTTCAAGAAAAAAACAAATTTAATAAAATAGCTCAGGTACTAACATACCAAGATAAATTCATTGCAGGACATAACTCAACAATGAAGACAATCGTGAAAAATCTGAAAAAGGCGGAAAACATAGCGCTCGAAAGTGTACATAAAATAAATGACATGGAAGAAAACATAACACTTTTCCAACACTTCTCCATAATCACGGAACACATTGACACAATTCTACTCCAATTAGACAACACTAGAGTTCGTTACAGGGCACTTATGCAAGGAATTACGAATGCCGGTGATGGCAAGATCACAATTGACTTACTTCCAGTTCATGAGCTACGTCAGATAATTAGTCATTCATTCATTCATTGCCAGACGCCACAGATCTCACCCTCTACCGATATATCTCCATTTTGTTTTCCCGGTTACCATCTCCTTACAAACTTTCGAAACAAGGGCGGCACCTGTTGTTATATCAAATCCCAATATGCAGTTGACACTATTTTAAACTTCACTTCATCCAGTTTTGATTACTCATTATATAAATTAAATTGCCAAAACATTACCAAATATATCTGTGTAGTTTATCGTTCCCCCAATGCTTCTTCGGAACCCAGTGTATTTGATTCCATATCCACTCAGTTGAGTAACCTTGACCTTGCCCTTGGCAATGAAATTACCATTTTGGGTGATTTTAACATACACAATGTTGAATGGTTATTGCATTCTGCCCGGACTGACGACGCTGGTCTAGAATGCGAGCTGTTTTGCGGAATCGTTTAATCTCACCCAGTTGGTAAAGCAACCAACCAGAATACCTGATAATCCTGACCATAATGCCCATCTCTTGGATTTATTCTTGACAAATAATCCAGATCAATACAGGATAGAGGTACTGTCACCACTTGGATCCTCTGACCACAATCTCATCAAAGCCTCATTAGTTAACCCTCCTACACCTCCCCATTCCGAACCTGTCAGGGTGACCCGATGGCACTTTGACAGGGCAGACTGGGATGGATTTAGAAATTATCTTGCTGATGTTCCATGGCAGTCTTTCTTCTCTAGTGATCCCAATTCTACCCAGTCCCACATTTGTGACTTAATACTAGCTGGTATGGATTTATTCATACCAAGTCAACAATTCACTAAAAGATCAAACTCTCCAAAATGGTTTGATGGCAATTGTGCCAGAGCAACAGCCCAAAAGTCATTAGCATATAACTCTTACTTAAAATCAAAAACACCTGAATCACTCTCCCAATTTAAAATTGCTAGAAATCATGCAAAAGCTGTATTAAATCTATCTAAATCAAACTTTCTTCAAAAGCAAGCATCAAAACTACTTAACAACCCTAATGACAACAGAATATTCTGGTCAACTCTTAATTCTTTCAATAATAACTTTAACAAGTCATCTTCCATTCCCCCACTAAAATCTTCAGATGGCAATATTACAAATGACCCACGTGGGAAAGCAGATATCTTTGCTAGTACCTTTGCAAGAAACTCTACCATAGATGATACCAGCCAGAATGTCTCAGTACTGGAACTTGATTCTCCCGAAATTGCCCCACTTAAAATACAGACAAGATTTGTAAAATCCATCCTAGACAATTTACCTACCAACAAAGCTCCAGGTCCAGATGGAATTCCGCCAATTGTTTTGAAAAAGTGTTCCCCTGAACTTGCCTCTGTCCTAGCTAAATTATTCAGACTATGCATACGTACTTCTTTATTCCCAAATTCATGGAAAGAAGCCAATATCCACCCAGTTCCGAAGAAAGGAAGTTCGTCTGACCCCTCCAATTACAGACCAATAGCTGTCACATCTTCTCTTGGTAAGGTATTTGAAACTTTAATTAATAAGCACATTGTTAAACATCTTGAATCCAACAACTTAATTAGTGATAGACAATATGGTTTTCGTCACGAAAGATCCACCATTGACATACTCAATCTCTTAACTCATACCATCCATCAATCAATTGATCTTTTTGGAGAAACTCATGCAGTAGCTCTTGATATCTCTAAAGCTTTCGACAGAGTATGGCACCGTTCCCTGCTGTCCAAACTCCCTTGCTATTGACTAACGTCTTTTCTTCCTTTGATTTCTTCTTATCTTAGTGACAGGAAAATAAGAGTAAAAGTAGATGATGTATATTCGAATTTCCACTCAATTAACGCCGGCGTGCCACAGGGATCAGTTCTGGCGCCAACCCTATTTCTGGTTCATATTAATGATCTCTTATCTGTCACTCACAATCCCATTCACTCATATGCAGATGACTCAACACTACATAGTTCATTCACACTCAGACATCCATTTACAAAGTCTAATATCTCTACCTCTCAACTCAATACAGCCATCTCCATAAATCAAGATCTATCTACAATCAGTGAATGGGGACAAAACAACCTTGTCTCTTTTAATGCTAGTAAAACTAAATATATACAGTTTACTAATAGACAGATATTGCCAGATTCGTACATTACCTTCAGTGCTACTAATATTCCCATCCCCAAAAGTATTGAAATTCTTGGTGTCTCTCATAACAGTGCCCTCAGCTGGACCTCTCATGTCAGATCACTTGCTAAAACCGCCTCCAAGAAACTTGGATTATTGTACAGAGTCCGTAACTTCTTCACCGATGAGCAGTTAGCTATAATTTATAAGAGTCATGTGCGCTCTCAGCTTGAATATTGCTCACCCTTGTGGAATGGTTGTGGAGAGGTTGCATTAAGACAACTAGACAAAATTCAGAATAAAGCTGTTAGAATCATTAACAACCCTGCCATTACATATAAACTACCTCCCCTGCAAGTAAGAAGGAATGTTGCCTCCCTTGCATTATTTTACAGATATTTTTTTGGCAAATGCTCAGACGAAGTTGCGTCCATGGTGCCACCTCTCCATGCCTTCCCTCGTGCTACACGGGCATCTGGTAGCGCTCATGACTGGAATGTCACTCAACCACATTGCAGAACTTCTGCCTATCAGAATTCTTTCATTCCCCGAACTGCATCTCTCTGGAACTCGCTTCCCCAGAGTTGTTTTCCTCCAAATTTCAACCTACAACTGTTCAAGTCTAATTCTTACAGATATTTTATGAACAGAGGACACCAGTAATCTGGTGTATGGATTATTTTTTTTTCTCCATTTGTTTTTCCTTCCTCCGTTCTGTTATTTAAAAAAAAAAAAAAAAAAAATGTATCCCAGACGGGGTGGCCAAGGGCTAAGAGTTAATTGTTTTACAGGGAGGGGCACTAATCCTCCACCAACCCCACTTGACACGAGGGGATGCCAACAGCATCTGGTGTTCCCAGGCGGTCACCCATCCAAGTACTAACCAGACCCAACGTTGCTTAACTTCGCTGACCGGACGGGAAGCGGTGTACTCAACGTGGTATTATTTGTTTTGTATCCTTTTAGAATCTCCAATGACCAACACAGGTGGATGTCTGGGTATGGAGTGGGAGGACCCAAGATCGAACCCAGTTGCGAAAGATAATTAGTCAAGGCATACATATACATAAATTGAAGCCTTTGTTCTGAAGTAGGGATTTCATGCAATATTATCCATATTTAGAAGCAACACCAGCACCAACATCAGCAGTAGTTCATGTACCATTCATAACTGACGACCTGTTCACAGCATACGAAATACACCCCTTCCCTTCTAAGAGAAATAACACTTTGGTCATCATCAACATAAACACAGACACCGAACTCATCATGGTCTCCAAGAGACGAAACAGTGTCATTTTCGCAAGTGAATCAATGATTGAACGAAAGTGCCGCACATCCTTATTTGCTGTTCACCTTTGTCTTGCGTATATTTTCACGTTTCAGCCTACTGACACAGTCCCTTGTGAAATGGCTATCATAAGAAATCTCAATATTCATAATCACTGCAATTTCACTTTTGCTCCAGATAAGCTTGTACACCATCAACGCATCGAACACTCACAGTTTTTTTTATTTCACTCATAACCCATCAGTTTACATAGTCTTTCCAGACATACCACCATCTCATACTTCAGCCTCGGGATTATACATAGCACCAGACTACTGTGCGGTATTTACACCATTCATGTCCCTTTATCCACTATCAATCACTGCGCCATTCTCAATCATACACACAAACATTTCCACCTACTGCCTGATATGGACTTAAACATGAGCACAAGTATTAAGTTGATTTCACCTAAGTTTGAAACTATGCAACTGAACAATGAAACAATGAAGCCCTGAGAAGATTAGAGTTTGAGTATTCAACCCATTTTATGTGTATAGCTCAGCACCTACTGTCTTTATAACCTCCTGTATTGTATTTGCGGTAGTGTTGTTCGCAATGCACAGAATGCATGCAAGAATTGCAAATCTGGAGTCAGTATTTAGTGGGGGTAGAGTAAGCATTCGAGTTAACCCCCCTGAATGGAGTGTACATATTATGTATAAGGTATTAATTTTATATATTAAAAAAAAAAAAAGAAGAATGACACATGATATAGAAGTATACCAGTATCATTATCTGTATATGAAATATTAATAGCTCTTACTATAATCTTAAATTTGAGCTTTTTTTTTTTTTTTTTTTGCATATATGCATTTTGCTGTTATACATACACATCTTACAAAATGTCATATAATAACCAATTTAACCACATTGCATTTGTTTAATTACGTTTACAACTTGTTTAAAATTTAATATTACTGGATCATTGCAATATTAGCATGAATATTATATCTATACAATATTATAATCAATGTTATGTATTAATAGACTAACATATGTCAATGATGATTGCTGTTGGAGGACCGCCAGCTAACGTGACCGAGCGATGTCATGACTCCATATTATAAATACAAATCATAATAGATATCATGATGCATAGATGGATAGATAGAGCACCAGACAAGGTGTGGGAAAAGGAAATAAGCTTGCAATTCTTTAAGTGAAGGAATGCTGGACGTGCACTGGAAGCTGCACATACACACAGACATACAGTGTTCTAGAAACTTCCACAACAGTATAGCAAATGTAACACGACCCTTGCTAAACGAGAATGTAGGAATCAGAGCTCAGAAAGGGGCAAGCAATAGAACCGGCAGTTAGTGGAGACATCAAATAAGAAGAGGGCTCCGACTAGACTTAGTAAATTTATGTCCCAGTGTAATACATACGCTGCTGAACTTAGACTTTCTTTGAAGATAATATATCATGATCAACTCTCTGTATTCATCTTTAACTCCTCCTGCTCTTCAATTACCAAAATAACTTTAACCAAAACTCAAGACTTACCTATTACAAGTCAAAAGAGTTACATTTTATGGTGGCTACGAAGTTTCAACATTATCACTCCAGTACGGCCTGTAAACCCTCCAAAGAAATGTCGTCTATGGCACTTTGGAGCTGCAGATTGGGAGGCCTTCAGGCAGAACTTCTTTGATTTTCCCTGGAATAATTATTGCTTCCATGGCCAGGAGCCATCAGAGTGTGCCTTGAGCATTACGGAGGTTATTCTCTCAGGCATGGAAGCATACATTCCATTCTCATATCCTTTGACTAATGCAAGAAAGCCTTGGTTGAATCACGTTTGTTCTAATGCTGTCCACAACAAGGAGAGGGCCTATAAAAGATACTGGAGCCAACCCACCTCTGAATCACATCTTTTATATGTTTCTGCCCAGAATCGCGCTAAGTCTGTTCTTCACTCTGCTAAAAATAATTTCATTCGTACTAAATGCTCTCAACTCTCCAACTCGAATTCTTCCCGCTCCTTCTGGCACCTTACCAAAAACCTTTCTAACAACTTCAACTCATCTTCCTTCCCTTTTCTTTTCTACCCTGATGGCTCTGTATCTATTTCTTCTACTGATAACACAAATCTCTTCACTCAGACTTTCTCCTCCAATTAAACCTCAGACAATTCAGGTGCTATTCCTCCATCACTTTACCCCTCTGACTTCCTCATTGTTGACATTAAAATTTCTTCAGCTGATGTATTTTCTGCCATCACAGGCCTCAATACTAATAAGGCATATGGGCCTGATGGAGTCCCTCCTGTTGTTCTCAAGAACTGTGCTTCTGTGCTTACACCCTGCCTAGTCAAACTCATTCGCCTATGTCTATCAACTTGTACCTTTCCTTCTTGCTGGAAGTTTGCTCTCATTGAGCCAGTCCCAAAGAAGGGTGACCATTCCCAACCCTCTAACTATCGTCCACTTCCATGAACATCCTGTATCTCAAAAGTTTTCGAGTCAATTCTTAATAGACAAATTTTAAAGCATCTTCCCTATCACAACCTTCTTTCTGATCGTCAGTATGGGTTCCGTCAGGGACTCGGGATCTTCTCACCTACCTTTCAGGCTCCTAGTCATCCTCCTTTCGGGAATTTGGCGAAAGTTTTCCATTGCACTTCACATCTCGAGGCTTTCGATCGAGTCTGGCATAAATCTTTAATTTCCAAACTGCCCTCTTACGGTATTTATCCTTCTGTCTGTGCTTTCATCTCTAGCTTCCATTCTGGTCGTTCTATAGCCGCTGTTGTAGACGGCCATCGTTCTTCTCCTAGATCTGTTAACAATGGTGTTCCTCAGGGCTCTGTCCAATCACCAACCCTCTTCCTTTTATTCATCAATGATCTAAGCTGTACATCGAACCCTATCCACCCTTCACCTTAACATTCGGTTCCCGCAACATCCATCTTAGCAGTTGCTTCAGCAAACAAGGGATGAGGCTGTGGCACACCTAATGTCTGACTTGGCTCGTATCTCTGACTGGGGTAAAAATAATCTGGTTGTTTTTAATGTAGCAAAGACTCAGTTTTTACACTAATCAACCCGACAAAATCTTCCACAGGTATACCCATTAATGTTTAATAATATTTAGCTTAATCCTGCATCATCCTTGAACATGCTTGGGGTTTCATTTACTCGGGACTTATCTTGGAAAGATCATACTACATCTCTTGTAAAGTCTGCTTTCATGAGATTAGGTGTGTTAAGCCGACTCCATTCCTTCTTTACCCCTGTACAATTGTTGACTCTATACAGGGGTTTTATCCAGCCCTGTGTGGAGTACAACTCTCATGTGTGAGGAGGCTCCCCACATACAGCTCTTCTCAATTGGGTGAAGTCAAAGGCTTTTCGTCTCATTAATTCTCCTCCTCTTACTGACTCCCTTCAACCTCTGTCTCTTCACCGCACTGTTGCATCTTTATCTCTTTTCTATCGCTACTTCAATGGTCACTGCTTCTCTGAACTGTTTGCATGCATTCCTTCACCTCTATGACAGGTGCGTAGCACCCGTCTTGCAGCAACCTCTCATTCTTTTTCTGTCCAACTCTCTAATGCAGGAGTTAACCATTACACCCAGTCCTTCATTTATGCAACAGGTCAGCTCTGGAACTGTCTCTCTCTGTCTGTATTTCTTGCTTCCTATGATCTCTAGTCTTTCAAATGCAGTGTGTCCAGGCATCTAAAAATGATCAGATCTTGAATTTGGCTCTCTCTTGTATTTTGTTTTTCTCTTGGAAGGGACAATAATTGTGGGCTCACAGCCTTTGGTTTCTTCTTCCTCACATTAAAAAAAAAAAAAATCTGTTAGAGCAAGGAACCTCACGCTTTTGAAGGAATTGACACTGCATACGGACCAGGCCGTCAGGGATCCTGGGGCCACATCCTTCACTCATCACCTTTGGTATCTGCCTGAGGTGACAGTTGGGCTCACACTGTTCAACGATGGGATGTCCAGTATGGAGAAGAGAGCAATGGTTTGTCTCATAAATACTGTTGAGGGCCCAGAAGATCTGAGCCCACATCTGCAGTCCTTCCCCAAGGATGTCATGAGGAAGAGCCAGTTGGTGTTCTTCACAAGTATGATGAAGATCGTGCGCAGCACCTGGACATTAACTCCTCGTTATGGGGTGCTGATCCTCTGACCTGGGCAACCACAGAAGCCTATGCTCGAGGGAAGCGTGTTGTCAAGCTATGGGTAAAAAACAATGTGGCAGAGTTCATGGACAATGGCAGGACCAAGCAAGAGGATCAGCTCCAGACCAAGGTTCAAGTCAATGAAGAACATCTACGAAGTTACCTGAAGTTGGCAAACAAGTGTGATCTCCTGTGCTAATACATTCCTCCAGTGTGTTCTATGACTCACTGTGGTATATCCAGTGTGATTTTGAATTAGGCCAAATATTTTGTTTTTTTGTTTTCCGTTACACAGAAGGAGGAATAATATTACGGGGCCAAAATTCAGTTTCGTTGTGTGACCCCTATAGGATGCCCAATCCCAGAGAAAATTTACACACGTTTCTTCTTCAAGTGAAACGTCCAAGAAACCTAGCACAGAAATCCGACCACTTTTTTTTTTCCCCCTCTATTCTGTGCTGCACCCTAATAATTATGTAAAATACTGGGGGTAAGGAGCCATGTGCAGAAAGTGGATTGTAATAGGAAGGTGTTATGGAGCCTCCTGAGTCAAAGAAGATACGGTTCTGTGTCTCTTAAACCCATTTTCTCTCTATTTTATGGTGCCTTGTTTAACACTTCCTCCATACTGATTTTTCATTTTTAAACTTCAGTATTATCTTCTGTACTAATATTTTTGTAATACCTATACAGACTACATCAGCAATGAACAAGTGAATGAATTATTGCCACGCAATGCATTGCAGAGTCCCCTACCAGATGATAACCGTAAGTATGTACTGTGCATACAATGTGGGTATGATGTTTGAGGCCCAAGTGTGACCTTGACTTTGGGAGTAGAGGCTGGTTGTTGTGCGTAACGCACCGTCACGGTATGGGGAACAATTGTTTTAAGTTATATAAAAATCTGTCTCGATATGTGGAAGTTAGAGAGCGGACATGAATGTACAGTAGGTATGGCTGTTAAGGAAGGCAGCACCAGACCTCGCTTGAGCCGCAAGTGTGACCTTGACCTTCGGAGAAGTTGGCTGGTTATTGCACACGACACACCGTCATGGTATGGGGAACAACTGTGTGAAGTTAATGAAATTTTCTCCACGCATGTGGAAGTTGCAGAGCGGAGACAAAATTACGGATGGACTGACAGACTGACGGACGTACTGACGTTTTTTTTTTTTTTTTTTTTATATGAGGGGAAGGAACCAAAGGCAACGAGCCCGCAAAACTGATCCTTCCAAGAGAAAAACAAAATACAAGACAGAGCCAAATTCAAGATCCGATCATTTCGAGATGCCTGGACACACTGCATTTGAAAGACTGGAGATCATAGGAAGCAGGAAATACAGACAAAGGGAGACAGTTCCAGAGCTGACCTGGAACTATTTGATCTGTAGGGGACTAATAAGAAAAATATTAATGCACCGGACACTGAATTAAGAGGTATCATAGATGCCCTAGGCAGCCTTATTACCTGTTAAGGATATCGATCTTCCATGCAGCCAGGACCTTTAAAATGGTGAAGATAACTGTCTCTTGGCACCAAGATTGTAAACATTGTTAAAAAAAAGATGACATCGTCATGAAGTTAGTTAAGCTAGTGCTTTAATTGGTGGTAAACCGAAGTCTTTCTAATAATACAACCATTAACATCATATGAAGTGCTGGCTAAAGTGAAACACGCATTATTCACAAGGGGTAAACAGGTAGTAGCTCCTTCGACATCTGCGGTGGCGTATACTGTACAGTCCTCCGCTAAGAAACCTTACATCTTACACCTTCCCATCTGTGTTCATTTTATTGTTTGTAATCTAATGCAGTATATCATCTTCAATCTGAGGGGGTACCTTCCCTGAAAAGTTGAGAGCCACTGTTCTAGATATTCCTCTTCTTTACATCCCAGCCACCACACCCTCATATACTATCCTATGTTCTGTTCCTTGTAAACTGCCCTAACATACAGTACTTCACTTCTTATTGAATTCTGCGCTGGAACTACTGATTATGGTTCTAGTTACCAATAAGTACCATGCTATTGCTGTAGAACTATAATAATGTCTTTTCCTGCCAATAACCTAGAGGAGGGTAGCTGTAAAAAGGATGAAAATCTTCGCCAAAATATGAATACTTCTCTCACTCTGGTCACTCTCTGTGGCTGTACCATCTCTGCACTCCTTTCAGAGATCATACCGATCGCAGGCAAAAAAAAGTCACTGGGAAAAGTATGCAAGCAAACGAAGACGATGATGTTCTTTAATGGTGAAACGGTCGTGAATATTGTGGTAGGCTTTGCTGCTTTACTTCGAGAGGTCTTTTTTTTGTTGAACAAAAGTCAGAAACAATTTTAAGGCATATCGTTGGTCATTTTATAGTTGGTAATGGTGAAAATTAAAAAAAAAAAAAAAAAAACTGTTTACTGCTGAGACTATCCATTTGTTCTACATATACAGTAGGCTATCATGTTTTGAACAATCAGTGCTAAGAAATGTCATGGAATAATCATACATCACAACACATAAAACAGTGGTTCTCAACTCGTTTCAGGCCATGGACCACCAGCCCAGTTAAAAAAGATATCATGGACCATTTCATTTTTGAGTAATGATAAATAAAGCATAGGCAACAAACATTTTGGTTAGAAATATATATCTTACAAACAGAATTTCGAGAAATGAAATAAAATAGTAGACAGCTGACATTTTGGTCTGAAATGTATTTCTTCCAAACATAATTTCCAGGAAATACATGAATACTTCTCTAACATTTTGCTGTGAAATTTATTTCTAACAAACAGAATTTTGAAATTATGTAGGAGTATACAACTAACATTTTTCTTTGCAACCAGACTTTTGGATTCTCTTCTTACTGACAAGCTTTTCAATGTTAGGAGTAGTACTTGATATTGCAGAATGAATATTGCTTTCCACTGCAAGCCGATTCCTCTGGACTTAATGTGCAACAAACATGAAAATCTGCTCTCACACATGGAAGTTGATGCAAATGGCAGAAGACATCTGACTGCATGTGTTGACAGATTTGGGTAAGTACCAGTCATACTGGAATAATCAATAGGAATAATACAATAAAATGAATGGCCAATTATTTATTTTGACAAAATTTTTCGTACTGAAATTTCAATAAATTAAAAAATATATGCACCAATCTCCAGTTTATTACCAAATATAGTGAACGTCCTGTGGACCACCCAGAAAGTCACCGTGAACCACCAGTGGTCCATGGACTACCAGTTGAGAACCACTGACATAAAATATTATAATGTGGAAATAATTCTTTTAAACATTCGACCAGTGCATAATAACATACAGTATGTGCGATATTTTTCGATACCCAAGTATGCATGCATAGACCCAAAAGTACAAAGAAAATAATGGCCGTGAAAAGATCTCTGAGAAAGTGAGGATATTCTGCAGTGTTGAGGTAAGCACGGATATTCATACACATACGAACGTAATAAGATATATGATTCGTGTGTCCATGTATACAAAAATATTCCAGCATGCAAGAATGTCCTTGCACATTTGACGGTCATGCATATGTGTGTACTGTGTCTCCCGCACGTACTACCATCAATGTGCATCTCCCAGGAGCCTCGCCGTACAATGGGCCAACACTTACACACTTAACACAGGATGAGAGAGGTAATGGAGGAAGTTAGTGGGAAAGAAAAGGCTACTAGTGGGTCAGCGGTAATGTAAAGGGGAAAGGGGGATTAAGACGGGGGTGACAGGGGGGAAAGCAATGAATGTGAAGGTAAGACTGAAAACGAGAATGGGCATATGAGAATGGATAGGGTGTGTGTGGGTGGTGGAGACGAGGGTGGGGAGAGAGAAGTGGTGGGTTTGAGTGGCCCGGGGTTGAGAGGTGCGGGAAGAATACTAAAATGAGGGGTGGTGTCGAAGGGAATGGTCTATCTATCTGTCTATTGCCAGACGCCTCAAACCCGTAAGGGATGGCCACAGACAAATCGCCTCCATGTCGCCCTGTCCCTCGCCATTTCACTGCCCTGCTCCCAGCTCACACACCCCTCTCTCATATACCTCTTCACTCAATCCCTCCATCTCAAACCTTGGCCTCCTCCTCCCTCTCCCCCCCTCCACCTCACTCACTTACATTCTCCTCGTCAGTCAGCAAAACCACTTCAGTGTGTTTCTTCTAACGCTTCCAATCAAATCCACATCCACACCACAATGTTCCTTTTCTTCCTCATTTGTCAGTCTGTCTCTCCATGTGCCGCCACATGCTCTTCTCAGATAACTCATATCCACTGCTTTCCCTCTTGACTTGTGTCCTCCAACAACGTCCAAGCTTCACTTCCATACGGTAGAGTTGGTATCACAACACTGTCATGCAGTAAATTTTTCACTTCCATGCTCACTTCCCAGTTCCTTATCACTGCTTTCAATGAACCAGCAGCCTATTTTCCTTGTTGTACCTTTTCAAGCACTTCACCCTCTAAACTTCCATCCTTACACATCACGCTACCCAAGTACTTAAACGCATTCACATCTATTTCCTCTTCATCCAGCCTCACTGTACATTCAATGACTTCATTTCTCTCGAAGACCATAACTTTAATCTTCGCTACATTTATCCTTAGATTCTGTTTATACACCCTCTCCCAAACTCATTCACCAAGCCTTGCAGCTCCCCTTCGTCTTCACTTAACGACACAGTATCATCTGGAAACAACAATACAGGGAGTTTCCACACACTGAAAGGTAAAGGATGATTTTGATTTTGATGAAAGGAAAGAGAGGGAAGGCGAGATAAAGGTGATCGAGGGAGGAAAGGTGACAGTGTCATGGTGAAAGGTTGAGGGTGGGCGTAAGATTGGTGAAGGGAGGAGGGTAGGGGAGGTGAGAGTGGCTAGGAGAGGGGACGCAAGGTGTTGTGGAGTCTGAGTGCGTTGTGTGTGGGACAGGTGATCTGGACTGAGTACGAGAGACATTAGCTTTATAATGGTCAAGTGGGGAAAGCGATGGAGACAATCTGGGGGGGTAATAATTAAATAAGTGTATGAAAATGAGAGTATTTTTACACAGACCTACTTTCTCGGTTTTTCTCTTTTTATTCTAACAAACGTTATTCATCCAGCTTTCAAGGGAACTAATAATGTGATAGAAAATTAATAATAATAATTCAAGAAAAATGTACAGTATGTAGACTGATGCTGGGGAAAAAATGGTTGGGGAAAATGCAGTGTAAATGCCTGTTTAGAAGACAATAATATATTTGTCAACTGAATGTTGGTTATACAAGATGTACAGTACCAATCTCATAGATCAGGTGATGATTTATATTGGTTTGTGCTTCTTACCTGCTGATGAGCTTGTATTAAACTTAACAGAGTCGTTTAGGAATCAAGGGGTAGATGAAGGCTGTATATAACTCTTCCAGATCAAAGTGTCAGTCTTCAGGTGAATAAAAGCGTTAAGAAATCTCATGAATAAAATTAACATGACGAGTTCTGTTTGAAGCGGTTAGTGCAACAAACAGGAATATGGAGTAATATATTAAAAAAACATTAATAGAGGTACCAATTTCTTTAAACCGATTTGATTGAAATGAAGTGACAATAATCAGGAAGTTTTATAATCAACACATCTGAATGAACTGGTAACAGGGACTTAAAGAATGATTAACCTCTAAGTACCAGCATTCTTTGGATGCCATTGCCCTCTCACTACAAGCATTTTTCCCAAAATAGCCTGTTTTCAAACCTTCATATCTAGGAACGTATAGCAGTTGGGGAAATAAATGAAAAACCATATTACTCAGCTACTCTTGTTTTTGCAAAGGAAAGCATCTCCAGGAATGCAGGTGTTTCCGTCTATGAGTATGGACGTGAAGATGAATAACTTTTTGCTCTTGATGCAAGATGGGTCCAGGTGGCAGTGCGCAGCTCCAGCTTTGGCTGAGGACGCCTAACACCTTGGCTGGCGTTGGTAGTACTGACCGAGCTGTCAGAGTGGTGTGATTGCCACACTGTCCATGCTTCTTTGTGAAACACTTTCCCTTTCATCACTCATTTCTTCCACTCTCAATACTCACAGCTATATGTATGAATCATCACCCTGTACATGTGGCTTTTCTTTGGTTTGCCAGCTGTAACAGAGTGACACTTTGCCTAGGTGGTGTGTGGGAGAACTGACTTTGATACAATGAAAGGTAAAAAAGATAAAATAAAAATGTACTTCTTTTCCCATGACTGTCTAACATCTTTGCTCTTGTTATTAACCTTGAGAGATAACTTTGGTGGGGAAGCATTTTCCAAAATATTTTTTCCGCAGGTTGCATGCACTAGTGTAATATTAACTCTATTCAGAACTTATGATTGACTATGAGGTAGACACTTGTAATACTGTTTATGGTGTTTGGCACTTTTTTCTCGAATTGTGAAACAACATTACTACTTATGTTATATAGCTCTTATTCTATTTGCACTTCATATCACATTTATGGTGCATATAGCATATTTGGGAATTAAATTCAAGGGCAAGAAAAATACAGTAATTCTACCCAAGAAAGTAATATTCTTTAGGTGCATATTGGTTTTTCTTCCATTCTTGCTAGGGTAGCTCAAGATATTTACAAAAATAACTTCACATATCAGCTCTGCAATTTCATTATCCCTTGTAAAATAATGACCCCCCCAAAAAAATCACTTGCACATAGTTATCTACTATTTACACTCTCCCTCACACCTGTGCTTAGAATTCTTGCTTACTGTGGTACTCGAAGAAGCTCTTTGGACAAAGTGCCGCCTTGCACTCTTTGCATTCATAGGGCATGTCCTTTCATGTTTGAGGCTCACGTTTTGTTGTGCCACAGACATGGCAACGCCTGTAGGCCATATGGCCAGCAGAGGTTTGACCAAGGTCTACAGGATGGTGATGTGACATGTACTGCACACAAGCCAACCTGTCTGTCATTAGCATCTGATACCTTCCCCTCCTTGCACCTTTGTCCCGAACATTTGCATACTTTGCAAGAAGCTTGTTTGCCAGTCCTCTCTCAAACTCCCTTACCCCAAACCTATTTGAAAAGTCTGAAACTGTTCAGGACAGCATTATCAAGGTGTAGGAACGCTTTCTTGTATCACCTGCAGGACTTCTGGAGGCAATCTGTCTCACCTATTTGCATGTCGGACTTAACAACAAGCCATATGTTGATGCTGCAGTCATTGATGGCATCTGGCTTGAACACGGGTTGCCTAGTCCTGAAGTCTGTATTGCCTGTGTCCTGCATAACTCCCTGGTGAGCTGTGGTCAACATGTTCACTTTTTGCTTGTCATGCCAGTGAATGGCCAACATATTACCACATTTTTGGGTTGGCGGGGCACCTTGGTTTATTCAGGGAAGGATGGAAAATTCTTGCTACTAGCATGGACAGTTCCACAGGTCCCAGTCCCATGTTCAAGTAAATACCTCATCAATGCCGTGGATGTGTAATAATTATCTGTGCATGGTATGTGGTGCCTGTTGAAATACCTCTCCATCACCACTTTCACTACAGCAGCAGAAAACCCATGGAGATCATGACTAGGTATATCAACACATGTAGCCGAATAAACTATTATGTGTAACACATATCCATTTCGACAGTCACATAGGACAGAGAACTTCGGTCCAGAACAGTGACATTCTGACGGCACTTTCTGAATAAATGCTGGACGTCCTCTGAAGAGAACAAGCAACGACTCAAACACAACTTTCTGAAACGGCCAGAAAAGCCTTGCAAAAGACTCCTTGAGCATGGTAAGGATGGCCCTCATCTTGCATAACCTGTCATTGAGTGCTGGGCCATAATTCCTGTTAAAATAGAGGAACCATTGTATGGCGAGGTACCTGTTATGGGCCATATACTTCCAAAGAGACAGGTGGGTCCACAGTTTCGTCCACTGCCATATAATCATGGAGCACATGCATTTTCACGTGGCCATCATCATTGTCAAAGCGAGCCATACATTTCCCTCTATAGGCAGCCAGTCCCTCATCTTCGAGCTCTCACTCTCAGACATCTCTTGCCAGCAAACAGAGACAGCCTTGTGGAAGTTATCTCATCTACCAAGTACTGCATTATTGTCAAGGTAAATATAGTCTAGAAGAAGAGGATTGTTCGTGGACCTGCCCCAGGTATTTTCTCTGTAAACCAGCCTTTGTTACATCAAAGGCAGGTAATGCTGGTTGGAAACCTTCACCCTCCCCCCACACAAAAACGTCAAGCTTAACAACACCGGATGTTGGAACACGTGCATGCTTCTTTGCACCACATGCATGCCCACGCTAACAGGCTCTGGCACTGGGACGGCCACGGGCGAGGGGAGGGGGAGGGGAAGGAGAATCAGAGGTGGGGGAGGCCAAGGGTGATGACTCACCTGATGGAAGGACTCCCAGGGGAGATGCATGCTGGCCACACATATCATGTGCAACTAAAGTTTGCCTTCTCCCCATATATGAAGGGCCAGGTCGTGGAGAAATGGCCTGAGGTGCTTGCTTGTGGTGATGGGAGTCATGGCATGGAGGGACTGCACCGCACTTGTCGCGAGTGTGGTAGTGAGATGCAGTGGCGATGTTTATGTACTTGTTGCTTGTCACTCTCACTGATGTCTCCTTCACTTTCCGCAGCTCCAGGGTCGTCCACCTCTTCCTTAGAGGTGAAGGTGTCCCTGTCATTGGCCACACCCACCTCTTGAAGCAATGTGAGGGCCTTTTCCAACATCTCAGAGCGGGAAGGATTCAGAGCACTGGACAGGTCGCTCTCAATGTGATAACTTCTCACTTTTTCTGAAGAAGTTTCACCACTATCTGATGAACTGGACACAGTCAAACCCAATGTATGCCCTATAGCACTTTTACTGAGCCCTTTCCTTGTATCCTTCGGCAGAAGTTTGGGAGGGGTGGAGGACGCAAGGAAGCTGCATGAGGCAGGGACAGAATCATAAGAGGAGGAATCAAAAGACATTGCTACACACCTGGGCAAGTCACAGGACAGACTGAACCACACCTGCGTGGCCTGCCAGGTGTCCTTCTCGACCCTTTGGTACAGAGATGAATTGGTGGCCAGTTCAATAGATGGAGGGAATACATATGCGGTCCTTCCCATCACCTGGAGGACCCCGTCCACCCAGTTTGCCGTGGCATATGCCACTTCCCGGCGCATATGGGTTTAAGAATAAGAGAGAGAGAGACACACACACACACACACACACACACACACACCAGAGAGATATGTAGACTGAGAAGGAAATGCAAGAGAAGATACGAGGATACGGGTAAATGAGAAGAAAAGCAAAAAAAAAAAATCTCTGAATGGAAGGTTAATTCACACGAAAATGGAGGACGAAAAAAAAAGGAAACGAGAAGAGGGGATATAAATTAGAATGAGATAAGAGAAACAGACAGACTTTCATTACAGGGTAGAGACTAATTGCAGTGGAAGAGGCAGTTTGGAGGGGAGAAAGAAATATAGACGTGCAATGACAGATAGGCAGAGATATGGAGAGAGAGAGAGAGAGAGAGAGAGAGAGACAGAGACAGAGACAGAGACAGAGAGAGAGAGAGAGAGAGAGAGATGGAAGAACCAATAAAGAGGCAGACGGCTGAACGGAAAAATGCGATGATGGACGAAGGGACAGAATGACGGACAAACGGATGGACGGGCGTACGGACGGGTGGACGGACGGAAACAGAGGGAGAGCAGGATGGACAAAAAGATAGGATGAATGGACGCACAGACGGACGGTGAGTAGGATGGAAGGTCAGAGAATGGACAGAGGGAAAGACGGAGAGATGGATGGGTGGAAGGACAGACGGAGAGGCGAAGGGACCGACGGACGGACGGAGACTGACAGATAGTAGGATGGACGGACGGATGGAAAGGACTAACGGACGGATAGACAGATGAATGGACTGGCAGGGAGATGGATGGATGGTGAAGAGAATGGGAGAAGAAATGGAGGAACTTACAGAGATGGATGACAAGATGAAGAGACGGATGGACGGACAGAGATACAGATTGGTGGTGGATGGACGGACAGAAAGACATATGCACGAACGGATGGGGAGACGGAGGGATGGGTGGGTGGAGCAATGTCAGGGAGGACAGAGGCAAAGTGACAGACGTATGGATGGACAGATGAAGTCAAACAGGTGGACTAACGAACAGTGGCAGTTAAACTAAAGGACGGATGGTGAGACAGATGGAAAGACGGACAGAGAGATAGATAGATGTACAGACGGACGGACGGACAGATGAATGAATGGACAAACAGACAAATGAACAGCCGGACGACCGGACAGACGGATGGATGGAAGGATGGATGGACACATGGAGAGATCAAGGATCAAAAGAATGGGTAGACAGAGACAATCAGAAGAAGGGATAAACGGGCAAGTAGACAGATTGATGGATGAATGGACAGAGATGGCCAGACAGATGACGAGTCAGAAGGACGGATGGATAATGAGATGGACAGACAGATGACGAGTCAGAAGGACAGATGATTGATGAGACGGACTGACGGAAGGACAGACGGACTCACAAAGAGATGGACAGACAGAAAGACAGACGGACACATGGAGAGATGGACAGACGAAATGACAGACGGACACATGGAGAGATGGAGAGACAAAAGGATGGAAGGAAGGAAGGATGGACTGATGGAGAGATGGACGTATGAACGAACGGACGGAGATAAATGAAGAGATACATGAAAGGACAGAGACTGATGGATGGAAGGAAATGCGTTCGGAAATAACGTACAATAGTATAGACGAAAAGAAATAAACAGACAGATATAGAGGCAGACGAATGGATAGATGGATGGACTGACAGACATTCATACTTACATACAGACGGGCGGAGGAAGAGACATCTTTCAGTCTGTCCGTCCATCCCTCCGCCTCGCCTACCTGTCCTCTCATCTGTCCATCAGACTCTCCTTTCATCCATCCATCTTTCTGTCCATTCGTCCATCTGTCCGTCTGTACACCTGAGAGGCAGATGGACGGACAGAGGGGTAGGCGGAGACAGCCAGATGATAAGATGGACAGATGACAGGATGAATGGATGCAGGCGGAGTGACGGATGGATGGACAGATGGAGAGACCGATGGACGGATGGAGATGGATTGATGGGTGTAGAGATGGATGGATGGACTGAGACAGATGGACAATGAGACAGAAGGATAAAAATACATGTGTCCATATGGACAGACAGAAGAATGGACAGAAGGATGGATGGATGAACGGGGAGTAGGATGGATGATTGGATGAATGGGTGGGCAGAGGCAGACGGACGGACGCGCGGACTGACGCATAGACGGGCGGACTAACAGTCTTACTAGTGGACGCGCGGTGAGATGCATGGACAGACTGACTGAGAGACGGATGAAAGGATAGATGACAGACCACTGGATGGACGGGGGGACGGACGGACCGACAGAGACGGATGGATAGACGAACTCACAGAAGGATGGATGGATGGACAGGAGGATGGAGGGATGGATGGATTTGCAGAGATGGAAGGATGAACAAAGAGGGAGAGGGATGGATGGACGGATGGACGGTAACGAACCGACAGATGGATGGGAAGGTGGAGGCTCAGAAAGATGGATGGACGGAAAGACGAATGGATGGAAAGATTTAAGAATGGAAAGATTGTTGGATGAAAAGATGGATGGATGGAAAGACAGATGGACAGAAAGATGAATGGGTGGAAAGATGGAAGGATGGAAAGATTAATGGATGGAAGGATGGATGGATGGATAGATGGACAGATGGATGGATGGATGGATAGATGGACAGATGGATGGAGATATACGAATGTACGGACAGAAGGAGATGAATGTATGGATGGATGTAGAGACAAACTGGAGAACATAGTGATGAACGGGCACAGAAACCCACGGACGGACAGACGGACAAACAGATGGGAAGATGAACGAATGAAAGACGGAATGAGACAAACTGGTATGTAGAGCTGGACAGATGGACGGAGAGATACACAGATTGACCGAAAGACAGACGAGTGTCAGACGGCAGATATATTAACAGATGGACGGACAGACGGACAGACAGAGGGGCGGACGGACTGAGATGGATGGATAGAAGAACGGATGGAAAGAGATCGACGGACTACGAGCGGACAGATAGAAACAATGTACAGTCAGACAAATGGATGGGTGGGCAGAGGGAGAGATGGACGGATGAGCAAAGAAAGGGAAGGACAAACAGAAAAACAGAGGGACTAACGGGTGAGACAGAAGTACGGATTGATGCAGGCGCACTGAAGGACCGATGGAAAGATGAATGGATGGAAAGATGGATGGACAGAGGATTAATGAACAGGAAGATGAACTGATGGATGGAGACGAACAAATGTACAGACAGATGGAGATGAATGTACTTACGGATGGACAGAGATGAACGAACGTACAGACAGAAGTAGAGACGAATGGACAGACGGACGAACGTAGAGACGATCAGGAAGACGTAGACATGAACGAACGGTGAGACCCATAGGCGGACTGACGGACTGATGGACGAATGGACGGATGCAAACAAATATGGACAGCTGGACAGATGGACAGACAGATGGACAGATGAACGGACGGATAGACGAACGGACGGAGATTGGTGGACGGACGGAAAGATATGAATGAACTGACATGGTGAGATGATCGGACTAATGAACGGATGGTGGCAGTCGGACAGATGGATAGAGAGAGGGATGGATGAACAGACAGAGCAACAAATGGACAGACAGACGGACTGACAGAGAGGGAAGGATGGACTAAGAGACGGGAGAATGAAGGGACGGACCGTTGGCTTGACATATGGATGGACAGACTGACGGACGGAAACAGGGATGGACGAACAGACGGAGAGGGACAGACAGATGAAATGATGGGCAGACGAAGGGACGGGCAAACGAAGGGACGGGCGAATGAAAGGACAGACAGATGGATTGACGGATGAATGGTTTGACGCATGGACGGATGTAGGCAAATGAATGGATGGACGGACGGAGAAACAAACAGATGGAGGGACCCATGGACGGACAGACAGAGAGAAGGACAAATGGAGGGACGTGGAGACGGACCAATACCGATGTACACACGGATGGACTGAGAGATAGATGGACTGGAGGAGAGACGTTTGACGGACGGAAAGAGACAGACTGACAGACAGTCAGATGGATGGACGGGATGGCTGATGGATGGACGGAAGGGAGGAGAGATAGAGGGACGGACGGACAGATGGATGGACGGAAGGGAGGAGAGATAGAGGGACGGACGGACAGATGGATGGACGGAAGGGAGGAGAGATAGAGGGACGGACGGACAGATGGATGGACGGAAGGGAGGAGAGATAGAGGGACGGACGGACAGATGGATGGACGGAAGGGAGGAGAGATAGAGGGACGGACGGACAGATGGATGGACGGAAGGGAGGAGAGATAGAGGGACGGACGGACAGATGGATGGACGGAAGGGAGGAGAGATAGAGGGACGGACGGACAGATGGATGGAGAGACAGCCAAACCATGAGAAGGAAGGGTGGACGGAAGGGCAGAGACAAACACATGGATGGATGGAGAGATGGACAGAATGACAGAGGGATGGAGGGATAGAAGGACAGGTGGCGAGGTACAGACAACTGGACGGACTGACGGACGGATGGAGAGACGGATGAACAGACAGATGGAGAGATGGATGAACGGAAAGACGGATGAACGGACGTATGGAAAGAGACGGACCGATACGGACAGAGGGACAGACGGAAGGAGAAATTGACAGTGGAAGGACAGACTAACCGATGGAGGGATAGAGAGACAGACGGACAGACAGGCGGCCAGACAGACAGGCTGACGGACAGACGGAGAGATGGACTGATGGTTGGATGGACGGATAGGGACAGACAGGCAGATAGACATAGAAATGGACACACGTAGAGGCAGACTGAGAGACGGAGAGACGGGCGAATGGAGAACCGGGGAGACGAACGGATGGGCGGACAGACGGAGAGACGGACGTATGGAGATGGACGAATGGATGAAGACGGATGAATGGAGGGAGAAATGGGTAGATGGACGGAGGAGAGGCCAGCGGACGGACGGAAGGAGAGACAAACATACAGATGGACGGTGCGAGAGACAGGCGGAAAGATAAATGCAGACAGACAGACAGATGGACAGAGGGACAACGAGACAGGCAGAATGACGGAGAGATAGACAGATAGACAAATGGACGAAGAGACAGACATACAGACAGACGAACCGAAAGACTGACACACAGTTGGAAAGACAGACAGACAGACACAAAGTCAGACGGACGGATGTAGAGACAGCCAGCCAGCCAGACAGCCGGAGAGATAAGAAGACAGAAAAATGGACGGAGAGATAGTTAGGCAGACTGACCGCTAGGGAATAAACCAGCTAGATGGACGGAAAGGCAGACAGAGAGACAAACCAGGAGACAGACAGACAAACAGACAGACGGAGAGACAGACAGACAGACACACAGACGGAAAGGGACAGACAGACAAACAGGCAGATGGAGAAAGATACAGACAAACGGACAGACGGAGAGTCAGACCGACGAAGAGACAGAAAGACGGAAAAACGGAGAGACAGGCAGAAAGACAGACAGACAGACTGACTGAGAGACACGGTCATACGGACGGAAATACAGTCAGATACACGGGACACACACACACACACACACACACACACACACACACGGAGAAACAGACACACGGACGGACCGACGGAGAGACAGAAAGACATAGCCTACTGACGGATGGAAAGGCAGACAGACAGGCGGACGGACAGATTTACTGACAGACCCACAGACGGAGTGACAAACAGACAGAAGGAGAAACGAAATTGTTTTCGATGTCCTCTTTTGTAAGTACTGTAGCTACCACCACATGACATTACAAATATTTATCTCTGGGAATCCCTTTCAGTGAGAACGATTATAATACAGACTTTTCTGGGCTCACAAAATATATCAAAACGTTATAAAATTTCAGGCGATGAATGCGGGAGGCGTTGATATTACTTACTGCCATAGATTCCCGGACAGAGACAACTAGCCATATTGACAGACCCTGGGACCTATGACCAGCATCGAAAAGGTTTCCAAATTTTTTCTTGCTTTTCCATATACAGGGTGATTCATAATTGCGTGCATTAAATTGGAGGCCGAACTCCTTGGATAATTTTAAACAACAATGCAATCAGTAAATACCTGTAGTGCGCCGCATCTCCCGCACAGTAGCGATATGTCCAGCCTGCGCTGCTGCTTCGATGCCAGTTTTGTGGAGTGCAAACAAGCCAGCCCAAATTACCTCCCCTTCCCCACCCCACCCCATGCTACCCTCCGTAACCCTACTCTGACAGAAACTACCTTTACCTCATACGGCTGTACACAGTCCATGTCATGTAAGAGCTGTTTGTTCGTCTGCAGCACGCTGTACTCAAGACGTGTGGACAATATCTGTGGAAGTCTACGTGGGTTGCCCTTCACCTTCCACCCTCATCAATACAACATCGTAAATGTACTGGACTAGCCAAACTATGTACAATTCGACATTTTAAAATTATCCAAGGAGTTCGTCCTCCAATTTAATGCACGGAATTATGAGTCACCCTGTATATATATATATATATATATATGTATATATATATATATATATATATATATATATATATATATATATATATATATATATATATATATATATATATATATATATATATATATATATATATATATATGTGTGTGTGTGCAGAAATTGTCTTGTAATAAGAAGGCGTTATGGAACGGAACCTCCTTAGCTGATGATGATACGGTTGTGTCTCTTAAACCCATAGTATCGTGAGCTGAAGATGCTTTTTTAGCACATCTTGCAGTATGATTTTTCTTCATTATTCAACCTGAGTATTCTCCTCGGCACTAATATTTTTGGTAACTTATGTACAGAATGCGTCAGTGACATACGAGAGAATAATAAACATACGAAATACTGAATTGTGGGGTAAGAGAGATACTGCGGGCAGCCTCATTACCTCCCAAGATTATCGGTTTTCCTCGCAACCAGGCTCTTTCAAATGATGAATATAATTGTCTCTTGGCAGAAAAAAAAAAAAGTGTACAAAAATGACATCGTACCGACGTGGTTTAAGCCAGCGCTGTATTTTGTGATAAGCCTAAGTCTGTCTATGAATATAACTATTAATACAACATGAAGTTCTGGCTAAAGTGAAAAGCATAGTATTCTCCAGGAGCAAAACAGTGGCAGCTTGTTCAATATCTGTGGTGGAGTATACCATCCTCTTTTAAACAACCTTATATTTTGCTCCTTCCCATCTGTGTCCAGTATACTGTGTCTTATTTACCGTGCTATTTCACCTTCCTTCCTCTGACTTTGTCCTCTTCTAACACGTCCGTTATTCTGAGAGAAAAATA
Organism: Coenobita brevimanus; assembly: GCF_032717465.1. Lineage (NCBI taxonomy): Eukaryota > Metazoa > Arthropoda > Malacostraca > Decapoda > Coenobitidae > Coenobita > Coenobita brevimanus. The sequence goes on from NC_137041.1 coordinate 19,042,742, forward strand.
TAAGTATATACATAAAAAAGGATGTAAGGACTGAGTTGCCTTTCCCTGGCCCCCTATGCTCCCGGTGAGAAAAAAAAAATTGGATGATAGATGGATTTTTTTTTTTTTAAATAATAGAACGGAGGAAGGAAAAACAAATGAATAAAAAAAAAATCCATACACCAGATTACTGGCGTCCTCCGTTCATAAAATATCTGTAACAGTTAGACTTGAATAGCTGTGGGTTGAAATTTGGAGGGAAAGAACTCTGGGGAATCGTATTCCAGAGAGATGCAGTTCGTGGAATGAAAGAATTCTGATAGGCAGAAGTTCTGCAATATGGCTGAGTGACATTCCAGTCATGAGCGCTAAAATAAAGTGCAACAGGCAGTGCCATATTACCCACATGAAGGTGTAGAAGCTAAAGGCGGCGTCGCACTAGACCAAAAGTGGCTAACATGCGAGCCAGTTTTGCGAGTGAAAACGGCTAGCAGAGTCGAGTGTCCGTCACACTCGTGTGTTTTTGCACGCCGAAACGGCCAAGTGTCATCTGCCTCGGCGCCTCGTGGTCATTTGTAAACAAACCACCACGGAGTAACCACTCCCTTTTCCTCAATTTCTGTAACCGCCTCACATTCTTTAGCAACTCCAGAGCCACAAAGCAGTCTTCTTGAGTTTTCTAAACCGCAGGATCCATATCGAAATCTGATTTTTTACTTGTTTGGAGACAAAACAGACAGCTTCCGTGGCTGGTCACCCTAGTGTCCGGATATTTGTTTCATGTTACAAGAAATAAATAAAAGTTAACCAAAACCACAAGAATTAAACTGTATTTACTTAACAATTTTAGTTAAGGTTTCCTTCTGTGAATAACAGAGTATTTTCTAACCAATTACAAAATTAATATAGGCTCATTTGAGTTCTAATCCGACCAACAAGCAGTGAGCGAGAATTGTTATCCATTTCGCCTCGCAGGCGAAATCTCGCTCACCGTTAGTCAGTTTGGCTAGCGGGTCTCAAAACTGGCTAGCATGTTAGCCACTTTTGTCCCTGTGTGACGGCAGCTTAAAGGACAGACTACAGAAGCTAAGAAAGGTAGTAACAGATGGACCATATACTGTATTTCCCTGCATGTGAGTGAGGTGGAGGGGTGGAGGGGGAGGTGGAGCCCAAGGATGAGATGGAGGGATGGAGTGGAGAGGTATATGAGAGGGGTGTGTGAACTGGGAGCAGGGCAGTGAAATGGCGGGGGACAGGGCGACATGGAGGCGATTTGTTTGTGGCCACCCCTTACGGAATTAAGGAGTCTGGCAATAGACAGATAGACAGATATTGCTATATGATCGTACAACTTGCAGTATACTCTTGTAAAATGGAAATTATGACAACTTCTACTTTTGTTCATTGTTCTTCACCCAGAGGACGTCTTCTATTATTCTCACCCCCAGACGGTGATAGTTAGCATGAGGTACACCTTCTAACCTGCAGGTGCTGGATATTGTCTTTATTGATCCCTTCAGAACACGCAGGCTCGTCTGATCTCGATATAAACGTCTGGATATAGCAACTACTGACTGAGAAGTAATAACCTCGCAGTGAAGAGATTAACACTACCATTCAGATATTAATCCTAACTATATCTTGGTCTCATTTGTTTCGTCCTTTCTTTTCTGTGTACTTTATCATACTCCCCTTTTTTGTCTAGTTCTTTATTTCATTCTTTTTCCGCAATCCTTTCATTCAGTTTTTGTATATAATTCTGTCCTCAATAGTTTCTCTTCCTCATTTTAAGAAGCCTTTGCTATTTGCCATTCATATTTCTTTTACTTTTCGTCTCCCCTTCAAATTACCCCTCCTTTCCACTCCACCCTGTCCCTGTTTTCATTTCCCCATATTCTCTTGCTTCTCTATATTCAGTTACTCTTCCTACAGTAGGTACCGTTTTCATTCCACGGTCTCCTATACCCTCTTATCTAAACATGTGGGGTGGACTGCAATGGTGGGGAGTGATCGGGCGAGCCTGAAAAAATATTTACTGTGAAGACGGCAGTTATAAACTAGTTTGTAAAGTGTACGTCAAAAATGAGGGGAAAAAATGTGTGGGTTGAGTGGAAAGTAGTGGATGGTATATGTAAGAGGTGGTAGAAAGATAGACATTGTTGTATCAGGGTTGGTACTGATGGTGGGAGCACATTCCTCCTCAAACTTTGATGCGGGGATTACATAAAGCTGGGGTTCTGTGGAAGTGATGTGTGGAGATGGTGAGGTGACGAGGGATACGCATTGCCTGTTAGGAATAACATTGTATATAGGACAGGGGTGGCAATGGGAATTAATTTTTCTAAAGATTTGACGTGGAGAAGGGCGGGTAGAAAATGAACGGGGTAGATGAAGAAAGGAGAGAGAGATGAGTGGTGATGCTAATGGGAGGTGGGGCTGGACAGAGGTAATACATCTGCGAAAATGGATGTCGAAGGCTGGCCTGTATGGGCATGGCCGTGGTTTGATTCACAAAGTAAATTTTCAGTTGGACGATGAAGATCAATAGCAACAGTACATTAACCACTTGGCATTCTCATACACCTTGTGTCTGATGACACAGGTTAAAAAAACTAAAAAACATTCAGAGAGCACATACCTCCACCAATGCCGGAACCGGATCCGCCCCCAAATTTAAACAATTCTTTCTTGGTCAGTGACTCACTCTTCCACAAAATGTCATTGAATTCATTGATAATTTATACTGCGCGGGATGCATAAGATCCGAATCCGTCCCAAAATTTAATCAATTCTTTCTTTTTCCACTGTCCACCCTTGTACAAAATTTCATTGAAATTCACTGAGAACTTTTAGAGATCTCTTGTGGACAATCTGGCAAATATAGGTGAAAAGATAACATTCTCCAGCTTCTTAAATATATATATATATATATATATATATATATATATATATATATATATATATATATATATATATGTAATACAAAGACTTCAACTTCACACTTCTACATGAAAAATATATATAATCTCCCGATATATTTTTGACGTGACTTTGCAAGTCTAGACGTTAGAAGTGGTTATGCTTTCACTTGACACGTTGATATTATGTCAGAGTTTTGTAATAATCTTTTATATCTAACAGTATACTTTTTTCGACAGGATCTTTTCCTGAAAACACATTTTAACTTAATGACTTTACTGCTCTGTGTTTCGGCCATACTTACTGTTCCCTGCGGCCCCATACTATGCTCACGGCCCAGTGAACAAAACACATACCGGTCGTAAGAAAATGCCCTACAAATGGACTACACACCCACTTCCTATTCCACAGCACCCTCGGGGCTCTCTCATCTCTCACCATTTTGTTCTCTTTCTTTCTTCTCCTTTTTTTGCAGTTGATATAAGATGCAAGGTTTATGGGAGCTGTGTGTGAAAACATTCTCCTTCATTTTCTTCCTCCGGATGGTTATTATTATTTTTTGGGGGGAGAACTTTCATATAAAGCTTTTCTATAACAATGTAGCTATCATCGTATCCAATTTCACACTGTGTGGTACTCATCACCCACCACTGTTATGCTTGAAAACAAAGGAAGGTAATCAAAAATTATTGCTCTAATAAATGAAAGAAAAAGAGTGTAGAAACAAGAAATGAGAAAATAACCAAAACAAAAAAGCATTTGGGAATTCTATGCCTATTTCCATACTCCACAGAGTACTCAGGAGACATCTGTAGCTTATGGAATGTAGTGATGAGTAGAAAACATACAGTAGGATCTTCATCCATTCCAAATGCCCTCTTGTTTCTGTGCTTTTTCATTTCTTATTTTTGGACTTTTTCTGTCCCTGCACCTTAACAGGTCTACAATATATATATATATATATATATATATATATATATATATATATATATATATATACACTTCCAATTTTTCTTATGAGCCCTACTACTGTATAAAACGACATTTAAAGGTATGATAATCGTTGCCACGATTACAGACACAGAGAACCTAAAATAAATACCGTACACTGAATGGGACAAGACGATTCACTGAGCATTTCTTGGGGGGGGGGGGTGAAAAGAGATCAGAGCACAAAAGTTCTCTCTCTCTCTCTCTCTCTCTCTCTCTCTCTCTCTCTCTCTCTCTCTCTCTCTCTCTCTCTCTCTCTCTCTCTCTAACTCGCGCACTGTAGCTCGAATACTGCTCTCGGTATGAAAAGGCACATTCCCGATTGTTACAAACTGTTTTGGTGCATCATACGCTCTTGTACGCCTTTTCGTTTTGGGGTAGGCTATGATGATGAAAGAAACAGTGAATTTAATCAAAAAAGGAAAATAATAAAATCACTGTTTTTGTGACCTGATTCCGCGATTCACGGGAAGATTAACGGGACTCTGCGAATAATTTGCTTATACATGGCAAAGGGGGTTTAGTTCTTATGCTTAAAAACTGGAAATCCCCAGTGTTCATGTGCGCATGTCCCTATGTACCATACATCTGGCCATTTGAACCTTGGCCATCCCTACACAGTAAGAACTACTGTGCTTACTGATATCTTAGCCATTTAAGCACCCTCCCCCCCTCCCACGTGCCAATCCCGTATTTTCTTTTTCCCATTCATTCACCATCATCGCACATACAATGTCCGTCCTTCCACCCACCCCATCCAGCCAACGTTATCTTCGTTCCACCCTGACCACCCACCCACCACCTTCCTTCCACCTTGTCCATCCACCCACCATCACCACCACCTTCCTTCAACCCGCCCATCCACTCTCCACCATTCCACACTCACAGTTCGTCTTGAAAGTGTCATTCTTCTCACCCTGCCAATCCATCCCCTGTCCATCAACTCACTACCATCGCAATTCCACCCCGCCCATCAACCCACCACAAACCCCACTCATTACCCGTCTTGACAATCTCAGTCCTTCCACCTGTCCATTCATGCACCACCATCCCATACCAACCACTGCCATCCTATCCTAACCAGGTCTCTCATCTATGCCTATCCCAGTAATTTATTTTACCTTTCCGAATCCACTATCCATCAGAAATCCACTGGCTTACAGCAGTAGCCTATAACACATATCTTGGCAGACTGTTTTCCAGCGTTCAGAGCCTTGTATAGAGAGTTGCGACAGCTGAAAACGAGGCACCATGTTGCCTCCCATCCCTGCTCCCAACGCTCGCTCAGCCGCTCTGCTGTCCCCTGAGTTCATTTTCATTATTTTCGTTTCTCTTCTAATTACATATCAGTTTGATGAGTTTATGCATTTTCGGCATTATTGTATATGGATCATTTTATGACCATCCACATCTTTTATGACACAGCTTCATAATACGAGACTATAAAGAGGATGGTTAGGTTAAATATCACTTTCGCAAAAAAAAAAAAAAAAGTTTCGTACACTTACGTTTCTAATTTTAACCCCATTGTGATATCCTCATAACACTGAGTAAGTGTAATCAACACAGTGTACTGCAGTACCTTTCACTTAATATGAAAACAAACGAGGTTGACTGCATGGATGTTGCGATCTATTCATCAGTTTTTATTTTGATTTTTTATCAACTTATTTTCAATGATTTTTTTTTTTTTTAAATGCGAGGAAGAAGGAACTAAACGCCATGAGCCCGCAGTAACAGTTCCCTCCAAGAGAAAAATAATATACAATAGAGAGCCAAATTCAAGATCCGATCATTTTGAGATGCCTGGACACACTGCGTTTGAAAGTGGAGATCATAGGGAGCAGGAAATATAGACAGAGGGAGACAGTTCCAGAGGTGACCTGTTGCATAAATGAAAGACTGGGAGTAACGGTTAACTCTTGCATTAGAGAGTTGGACAGAAAAGGGATGAGAGTTTGCTGCCAGACGGGTGCTACGCGCCCGTTGTAGAGGTGGAGGAATGCAAGCAGACAGTTCAGAGGAGCAGTGACCATTAAAGTAGCGATAGAAAAGAGATAAAGATGCAACAGTGCGGTGAAGAGACAGAGGTTGAAGGGAGTCAGTAAGAGGAGGAGAGTTAATGGGACGAAAAGCCTTTGACTCCACTCTATTGAGAAGAGTTGTATGTGGGGAGCCTCCCCACACATGAGAGTTGTACTCCACACAGGGGCGGATAAAACCCCTGTATAGAGTCAACAATTGTGCAGGGGTAAAGAAAGAGCGGAGTCGGATTAGCACACCCAATCTCTTGGAAGCAGATTTTACGAGAGATGTAATATGATCTTTCCAAGATAAGTCCTGAGTAAATGAAATCCCAGGCATGTTCAAGGATGATGCAGGATTAAGCTGAATATTATTAAACATTAGTGGGTATACCTGTGGAAGATTTTGTCGGGTTGATAGGTGTAAGAACTGACTCTTAGATGCATTAAAAAAACCATATTATTTTACCCCAGTCAGAGATATGAGCCAAGTCAGACATTAGGTGTCCCATAGCCTCATCCCTTGTTTGTTGAAATAACTGTTGAGATGGGCGTTGTGGGAACCGAATGGAAAGGTGAAGGGTGGAGTCATCAGCATATGAGTGGATAGGATTAGATGTACAGCTTAGAAGATCATTGATGAATAAAAGGAAGAGAGTTGGTGATAGGACAGAGCCCTGAGGAACACCACTGTTGATAGATCTAAGAGAAGAACGATGGCCGTTTACAACAGCGGCTATAGAACGACCAGAAAGGAAGCTAGCGATGAAGGCACAGATAGAAGGATAGAAACCGTAGGAGGGCAGTGTGGAAATTAAAGATTTATACCGGACTCGATCGAAAGCCTTTGAGATGTGAAGTGCAATGGCAAAGCTTTCGCCAAAGTCCCGAAAGGAGGATGACCAGGAGTCTGAAAGGTAGGTGAGAAGATCGCCAGTGGAGCGTCCCTGACGGAACCCATACTGACGATTGGAAAGAAGGTTGTGATAGGAAAGATGCCTTAAAATTTTTCTATTGAGAATTGACTCGAAAACTTTTGAAATACAGGACGTTAAAGCAATTGGTCGATAGTTGGAGGGTTGGGAGTGGTCACCCTTCTTTGGGACTGGCTGAATGAGAGCAAACTTCCAGCAAGAAGGAAAGGTACAAGTTGAAAGACAAAGGCAAAAGAGTTTGCCTAGGCAGGGTGTAAGCACAGAAGCACAGTTCTTGAGAGCAACAGGAGGGACTTCATCAGGCCCGTATGCCTTGTTAGTACTGAGGCCAGTGATGGCAGAAAATACATCAGCTGAAGAAATTTTAATGTCACCCATGAGGAAGTCAGAGGGGGGAAGTGATGGAGGAAAAGCACCGGAATTGTCTAAGGTGGAATTGGAGGAGAAAGTCTTTGCGATGAGATCTGCATTATCAGTAGAAGAAATAACAACAGAACCATCAGAGTAGAAAAGAGGAGGGAAGGATGATGAGGTAAAGTTGTTAGAAAGGTTTTTGGCAAGGTGCCAGATGGAGCGGGAAGAATTCGAGTTGGAGAGTTGAGAGCATTTAGTAGGGATGAAATTATTTTTAGCAGAGCGAAGAACAGACTTAGCACGATTCCGGTCAGAAACGTAAAGATGATGTGATTCAGGGATGGGTTGGCTCCGATACCTTTTGTAGGCCCTCTCCATGTTGCGGACGGCATTAGAACAAGCGTGATTAAACCAAGGCTTTCTTGCGTTAGTCAAAGGATATGAGAAAGGAATGTATGGTTCCATGCCCGAGAGAATAACCTCAGTAATGCGCAAGGCACACTCAGATGGCTCACGGCCATGGAAGCAATAATCATTCCAGGGAAAATCAAAGAAGTACTGCCTGAGGGACTCCCAGTCCGCGGCTCCAAAATGCCACAGACGACGTTTCCCTGGAGGGTCCACCGGCCGTACCGGAGTGATAGGACAGGTTAAAGTGATAAGGTTGTGATCGGAGGAGCCCAACGGAGAGAAAAGATTAACAGAGTAAGCAGAAGGATTAGTTGTGAGGAAGAGGTCAAGTATGTTGGAGCTCTCTCCAAGGCGGTCAGGGATATGGGTAGGGTGCTGTACAAGCTGCTCTAGGTCATTAAGGATAGAAAAGATGTAGGCTTGTTCACCAGGTGGATCATTGAAAGGAGAGGAGAGCCAAAGGTGGTGGTGAACATTGAAATCTCCTAGAATGGAGATTTCAGAGAAAGGAGAAATGGATAGAATGTGTTCCATCGTAGAAGTAAGATAGTCGAAGAATTTTTGATAGTCAGTAGAATTAGGTGATAAGTAAACAGCACAGATATATTTAGTCAGAGAATGACAGGAAAGCCAAAGCCAGAGTGTAGAGAATTCAGAAGAATCGAGTTCAGGAACACGAGAGCAAGATAAGTCGTTGCGTATATATACACAACAGCCACCTTTGGCTTTGAAATGAGTATAGAGAAAGTAGGATACAGAAAAGGATTTGTTGTCAGTTGCCTCAGACAGCTGAGTCTCAGTTAGAAAAAGAAGGTGAGGTTTAGAGGAAGGAGGAGAGGTGGTGCTCAACAGAGCAAAAGTTAGAGGAAAGGCCGCGAATGTTGCAGAAATGAAGAAGAGAGTCAGACAGTGGTTCCAGGCACCTCGAGTCGTCACCGGGAGAGGGGCGGATGGTGGGGGCATTTATGCTCCCCCCCCTGGGGACTCCGAGGCTTGGTGATGAGACGACATAATTTTTTGAATTTTGGAAAAGGAAGTGTAGTGTGTACTGTGCATGTAGTTTGGTGTAGATAGTTAGAGAAATTTGTACTGGAGAGCATGATGGCCTACTCTCTGTGTAACTGAGACACTGAAAAAGTTCAGCAAAGGGGGATGGTCAGGAACTAGTCCTGAGAGCTGACGAAACGGGAGCTCCAGCACTCCTTGTCATCAGCTTTCCATCCACCTCGGGAGTACTCCCCTGCTCGACTGGTGCTACAGTCTACTCCTCTGAAGTATTGACTATTGTTTGTTTTCTACGATATCTTCTAGAGTAACTGACATATTAATCTACCACATGCAGTGGAATATGATATTCAGTCTTTCACAGGGTTGTCATATATTTGAACAGTCAAAATACAAGATGCCTTCGCTGAAACCCATACTCCTCCACTCCCCCGCCCCCAACACACTCTTTCGGCCATTGGCGTTATGAAACCTTGGCACATTATATATATATTGTTACATAGCCTATGATTTCATCATCCTTTGTATAATTCTAACGTACAGTATGCTGCCTGTTTGATGACGATTCGCCTCGTGGCTTCCATAGTGCGTGTTCTACTTCACTCCTCCCCTCCTCCCTTATAGTAGAGTAAGTCGTTGTTTCTGTTGTTCAGAGCAGGAGTGTCAACTCTTTGTCCCCTATGGCTTCATTTGCGCGTCCTTCTTACAAGTTATATCAACCTCTGCCGGCCCCTATATAATGAGCTCAGTCTCTGCATTAATGGCCACTTAGATCTACTCCTCATTTTGTTCACATCTCTGTCCTCCCCTGTACAGCTGTTATTATTTTTGTGAGTGCTCAGGAAGTCTCCAACCATCTAGCAGCTGTGTAATTTGAGTATAAGTGTTATTACATTTTTTCTTGTACTGTATAGCATAAGGTGTTAATTCGTAGGCCTAGTGAGGTTTTTGTGATTCATGTGTTTTAGTTGTCAGCCATTAGTAATAATATTTTGTATCTGTAATAATATATCTTGCATTCACTGAGCATTATCCGGTTTTCTCGTTTTATCAGGGCTGACTTAGACAAATTTACTCTTGCTAATTTCGTGTTAATAGAGGCTATTGCAGTTAACCATATATTTAACCTGTTTTTTGCCATTACATTATCCTTATGAGTCCTGAATGTTTAGTTGTTAGTTTGAGCATTAAACTTTAACTTGTAATTTTACCTAACTCTTTTGTTTTGAACCTGGAACTTTACGGGACAGTAGTGATTTTTAGTATTCTCACTTAAAGTATTCATTATCTTTCTCTGTTCCGTAACATAAATTTGGCGACCTCGCCAGGATATTCAGGATATTATCATAAGGATATTGCTTGATATTTTGTGACTGTGATTTATTCATGATGTCTACTATTACTACGCTTGATGAAGCCAAAGATTTTTTGTCAAACGTGCAAACAGTGTGTGATGTAGAAAACAAAAAAAAGAATGAACTTAAGCTTGTTGCTCAACAATTAGGAATTGCCGTTCGCTCTCATCATTCTAAAGATCAAATTGTTGACATGATTAATGAAAGCTTGTTTAATGTAACTCCTCCAAATGAGCAAACACAGATATAATTAGCTAAGTTACAGCTAGCCCTGCAGGAGGCTCGTGCTAAGGAGACTGAGTTTCAGGCTCGTGCTAAGGAGGATGAGTTTCAGGCTCGTGCTAAGGAGGCCGAGGCTAAGGAGGCTGACTGTCAGGCTCGTATTCAGGAGGCACAGGCACAGGCTCAGGCACAAATTGAACTAGCTAGGATTCAGGCAGACCATGAGTATCGCATGAAACAAGGTGGAACTGGATCACCTAGCTCTGATGATTTTGATGTGGCTAAAAATGTTAAACTTGTCCCTCCTTTTAATAAATCTGATTTAACAAAGTATTTTTAGTTGTTTGAGAGGGTAGCTACAGGTTTTAATTGGCCCAAAAAGTATTGGCTAGTACTCCTTCAAACTGTTCTCACAGGAAAAGCTCAGGCAACTTATGCATCTTTGCCTCAGGATCAATCTGATAATTATGATGTAGTTAAGAGCTTGATTCTTAAGGCATATGAGCTTGTTCCTGAAGCCTATAGAGTAAAATTTAGGACAACTTATAAGCAAGATAAGCAATCCCATGTTGAGTATGCAAAAATCAAAGAAGATCTGTTAGAGCAGTGGTTAAATTCTAAGAACGTGGATTCTGATTTCGGTAAATTTAAGCAGATGATTTTGCTGGAGGACTTCAAAAGGTGTATTAATCATGATGTAAGCCTATATCTTGATGAGAATAGAATAGATAATTTGTCTGATGCTGCAGTTTTAGCTGATGAATATGTTCTCACTCACAAGAGATATTCCAAAGAAAAAAGGAAAGCTGAGAGTAAGTACGTTGCCTCTACTCAGAGTACAGGTAACAGGAAAGAGAATAAAGATGATGTTTCTCAGGAAGTAAATACCAGCTTCATCTCTAGATTTCAGAAAAGTAAATGTACTTATTGTAGTAAGCTTGGTCATACTACGGAGAAATGTTTCAGGAGACAGCGAGATGTGAACAAAAAGGAGTCTTTAAATATTCAGTCAATTGGTCTAGTGTCCACCCTTGAGAGTTCCCAGAATTCTTTAACCGAGTTAACTGAACATGCTTTGAGGGGTAAATCAAATTCTCATGATGAAGCTCCTCTTTTGAGCAGTAACGTGGGTGACACTTTCAAGAGTTCATGTGCTAATTTCCTGTCTGATGGTTTTGTCAGTCCTCTGGACAGTAATGACAGGAACTCAGTTAAAATATATCGTGATACAGGTGCTTGCCAATCCCTTATGCTGACCAGTGTTCTAGGCTCTAATGTTAATTCCTCTGATGAAACTGTAATCTTACAAGGTGTAGGGAATAATTACTTCTCTGTCCCTCTGTGCAGAGTGAATTTAGAGTCTGGTTTTGTTAATGGTTCCGTTATGGTTGGGTTGGTTGAGACACTCCCAATGTCAGGTGTAACTTTCTTACTTGGAAATGATATTGGTGGAAGTCAAGTGTGTCCAGCTCCTCAGTTGTCTAGTGAGCCAGTGGCTGCGGCCCAGGGTTGTGGTGTCCCTGATGTGTTCTCTGCATGTGCTGTCACTAGGGCTAAGTCTAAAGTTACTGGTGACTTAGAGGATAATGATGATGATGATGTTTTCCTAACTGACACTTTTCTTGCTAATTTGGATCACTCACCAGATGAGGCAGTGCCCTGTAGTGTTGATAATTTGTCTCGTCAAGAGTTGGTTGAGTTGCAGAATGCTGACCCTGAGTTGAAAGGTCTAGCTAACTCTGCTTGCAGTGAGGAAGAGTCAGCCAGTGCTTCTACTTGTTATTATATAAAGTCAGGAGTACTTATGAGGAAGTGGAGACCCCCAGCAGCATCAGCCGACTGTGAATGGGAGGTTGTACATCAAGTTGTCATCCCTCGTGTTTGTAGGCAGGGTATCATTAGAGTGGCTCATGATTCCAGTTTGGCAGGACACCTTGGAGTGAGGAAGACTGGCACGCATTTTGAAACACTTCTACTGGCCAGATATCTTCAGGGATGTTTCCTGGCATTGTAAGTCTTGTCACACCTGTCAAGTTGTGGGGAAGTGTAATAAAACCGAAAAGGTTGCACCTCTTGTTCCCATTCCTCCTTTTGAGGCGCCATTCACCCGTGTGTTGGTGGATATTGTGGGCCCTCTTCCTAAGACTTCTTCAGGATTTTCTTATGTGTTGACCCTGATTGATATGGCTACTCATTATCCTGAAGCCAATCCACTTAGAAATATCTCAGCAAAGAACGTGGTTAAGGAAATGCTAGGGTTCTTCACCAAGTTTGTTCTGCCCATGGAGGTACAGTCAGACAGGGGAAGTAATTTCATGTCAAATGTTTTCAAGCAGTCTCTGAAAGAGTTGGGCATCACCCAGATCACGTCTTCAGCTTACCATCCCCAGACCCAAGGAGCATTGGAGAGATATCATGAAACACTCAAATCGATGCTCAAGAAATACTGTTTGGAACATCAGAAAGACTGGGATAAAGGTCTTTTATTCGTTGTATTTGCCGCAAGGGAATCTCCAAATGAATCACTGGGCTTCTCACCTTTTGAACTACTGTTTGCCCATGAAGTAAGAGGACCCCTTAAGTTACTCAGGGAATGCTGGCTGTCGGAGGAAGATGACGTCAACCTGCTGGAGTATGTGATGAAGTTCAAAGAATGGCTGTTCACTGCTGTACAGCTGGCGAGAGAGAATTTAGGAGCTGCTCAGGAGAAGATGAAGCCTTGGTATGATAAGAAGTCCAGGTTACGCCACTTTCAGCCAGGAGATCAGGTTTTGATTCTGCTACCGGTGCATGGGCAACCTATTCAAGCCAAGTTTAGTGGTCCTTATTTCATGGAGAAGAAACTCAGTGATGTCAACTATGTCATCACCACACCAGATCGTAGAAAGAACAAGCAACTTTGTCACATCAATATGTTAAAGTTATATCACAGGCGGGACGAAAATAACCCAGTCTGCACTGTAGCTGTTCCACCCGAGTCTGCAAGTGAAGTTCTCCCATGCAGCATGAGCCTGAGTGATAGTTTGGGGAAGAATCCTGATATCATGAATGATCTCCAGACTAAGCTTTCTCATATAGCTCCCGAGGAAAGGCAGGAGTTTTCGGCATTACTGCAGGAGTACCCGCAAGTGTTCCGTGCCACTCCAGGAAGAACCACTGTGTTGATGCATGATGTCGATGTTGGAGACGCAAAGCCAATTAAACTGTCTCCTTACCGTGTGAACCCAGTGAAAGTTCCTTTCATCCAGAAGGAGCTTGGCTACCTGTTGGACCACAAGATGATTGAGCCCTGTCAGAGCGAGTGGAGTTCTCCTGTCACTCTAGTCCCTAAACCAGGTGGGTCACAGCGGCTTTGCATCGACTACAGACGTGTTAATCAGATAACCAAAACAGACACTTACCCTCTCCCTCGCGTGGAAGATTGCATAGACAAGCTCGGAAAGGCTAGGTACATAAGTAAGTTTGATTTGTTAAAGGGATACAGGCAAGTACATATGACTGAACGTGCTAGGGAGATCTCATGTTTTGTAACACTAGGAAAGACTTTTGCATGTTCTGTAATGCCATATAGTATGAAGAATGCACCAGCCATATTTCAGAAGCTCATGAATGTTGTAACAGAGGGTTTGGCAGAGTGTGTTGTTTATATTGATGATGTATTAATCTTCAGTGACAACTGGAAAGATCACCCATGCCATGTAAGTAAATTTCTTGAGCGTTTGGTTCAGGCTAATCTTGTTGCTAATTTATCAAAGTGTGAGTTTGGTCAAGTTAAAGTTCAGTACCTTGGGTACGTAATTGGTGATGGACATGTTGCACCACCAGAAGCTAAGGTTCAGGTTATAAGTGATCTTCCCAGACCTAAAAGTAGGAAAGAGCTACAAAGATTATTGGGAATGGTAGGTTATTACAGGAGATTTGTTCTTAACTTTTCAATTCTTGTATCACCACTTACAGACCTACTGAAAAAGGGAGTTAAATTTGTCTGGACCAATGACTGTGAATCCTCTTTCAGCAAACTTAAAGCTATCCCATTAAGTCAGCCAGTGCTCGCTACTCCAAATTTTGCTAAGCCTTTTAAGATGGCTGTTGACGCAAGTGATACAGGAGCTGGGGCTGTTTTGCTGCAAGAGGATGATCAGGGTATTGAACACCCTGTATCTTATTACAGTAAGAAATTCACTCCACCTCAAAAGAACTACTCAACTATTGAGAAAGAGCTTTTGGCCTTGATTTTGGGTTTACAGCATTTTTCATTTTATTTGTGTTCTGGTTTTGACCCCATAGTCACTTATACCGATCATAACCCTCTGAAATTCCTTAGTAAGTTTAAAGATAAAAATCAGAGATTGACAAGATGGACTCTACTTCTTCAGGAGTATTCATTAGACATACAACTTGTCAAGGGGAAAGAAAATGTTATTGCAGATTGCTTATCTAGACTTTAGACAGATAGTTTTAGAGTAATAAGAAATTTCCTTTGTAAATTTCTTTTTTCTTTGTGGGGAGGTGTTACATAGCCTATGATTTCATCATCCTTTGTATAATTCTAACGTACAGTATGCTGCCTGTTTGATGACGATTCGCCTCGTGGCTTCCATAGTGCGTGTTCTACTTCACTCCTCCCCTCCTCCCTTATAGTAGAGTAAGTCGTTGTTTCTGTTGTTCAGAGCAGGAGTGTCAAATCTTTGTCCCCTATGGCTTCATTTGCGCGTCCTTCTTACAAGTTGTATCAAGCTCTGCCGGCCCCTATATAATGAGCTCAGTCTCTGCATTAATGGCCACTTAGATCTACTCATCATTTTGTTCACATCTCTGTCCTCCCCTGTACAGCTGTTATTATTTTTGTGAGTGCTCAGGAAGTCTCCAACCATCTAGCAGCTGTGTAATTTGAGTATAAGTGTTATTACATTTTTTCTTGTACTGTATAGCATAAGGTGTTAATTCGTAGGCCTAGTGAGGTTTTTGTGATTCATGTGTTTTAGTTGTCAGCCATTAGTAATAATATTTTGTATCTGTAATAATATATCTTGCATTCACTGAGCATTATCCGGTTTTCTCGTTTTATCAGGGCTGACTTAGACAAATTTACTCTTGCTAATTTCGTGTTAATAGAGGCTATTGCAGTTAACCATATATTTAACCTGTTTTTTGCCATTACATTATCCTTATGAGTCCTGAATGTTTAGTTGTTAGTTTGAGCATTAAACTTTAACTTGTAATTTTACCTAACTCTTTTGAATCTGGAACTTTATAGGACAGTAGTGATTTTTAGTGTTCTCACTTAAAGTATTCATTATCTCTCTCTGTTCCGTAACAATATATATATATATATATATATATATATATACCTAGGCTGCTTCCCCCAAGGAAAGGGAGGTAGCCGAGACAGGACGACACACTCCCCATCTACTCATCTATTCAAACACATTCATTTGCTTCTTAGCCCCAAAGGGGAGAACGGAAAGATCCTCACCGCACCACACCACACAAGGGTCAACTGTGCAAT